>NC_043958.1:2372638-2442638 GCF_902148855.1 Sphaeramia orbicularis
GTAATGTCTGTAAAACAGAATTTCAGTTTGAACACAGGAACATTTTGCGATATAGCATTCAATTCTGTTCCGATCAAATAAAAATGTGTTTAGTATTTGTGCATATTTCTGGTGTAATTCAGTTCTTCAAGGAAATAATCATTTAAAAAAACAAAAAATTGGCTTTTTAACAGTATCATGATATATCATGATATACGTATTGTGATCCTAGTATTGTGATTTGTATCATATCATCAGATTCTTGCCAATACACACCGCTAGTCCAAATATGACATTGTGTAAACTCAAGGTGAAGAAAGGGAACTGTTAGACAATCATATGAACTCAGATTGCGCTTCATGGACCTGATAGTGTCACAATAATGGTCACAGAACCCATTTTTTCCCACAAACTCCACCTAGTGAATGAACATGACCCCATATGAACTCTGGATGGTCGACAGAACCTGGACATTTGGAAGACCATCAATATGAGCCCAGTTTTATCTCAGTCGGCCTATTTTTGCTTGATTTACATCCAAAAAAACAGATTTTCAACAAAAGCACCCCCATGTGGATGACTTATAATACTGACAGAAGCTGAAATCCATGTGGTTCTTCCATTAGGGGTCCACTGTGTTGGTAATAAAGGGAGAAGAAATCCAACCAAATCTGTCCAAGTTATTGACGAAACACCAAGGAGATCCAGCGGCGGCGTTGGGTGTAAAACCATTGTAATTCTATCCCTATGCAGTCATTGCATCCATCCATTTACTTTGCTTTTAATATTTGCTGTTTTTATTTCCTGTTCCAACCAGATGGGATGTTTGTGGGTAATGCCAACACGTGGAACATATCCAGATTCATTAGCCTCATAGCTTAATTGCCTAAGTCCTTTTTTTGTCCAAATTGTGGTATGTGCACACCTCTACTCTCCGAACACCGCCGCTTCATTTTTCAACACTGGTTGTGACCTGAAAAAATATGACTTCTGCAATTATGCTAATGAGGATATGTCTTCTGCAGTCACTTATTCATATGTGGTGTTCAGGCTGCCATTAATTGCCCTCCAGATGACAGTCTCATACACGCGTGCTTCCATCTTTTCGCATTAATTACGTAGACTGTGATGGCGTCCCATAGTCTAATCTGATCCACCGCGGTCTCATAACAAACCAAAATACTGTGACTAAGGCTTTACTGGAAACACAGACGGTTGTTTTGTGCGGGGTCAGGACACCATCGTAGTTATCTTTATTTCATATCCCATCTGTTAATTATGGGATGGTATGTCTTCTGCTCAGAACCCATTGTGTTAGAGCTTCAGAAATCTGACGTAAAGATAACAATGATGCCAGTGTATGACTGAATATAGAAGAATTTAAGGAACACGGTCGTAACTAATTCAATCCAATCCACTTTATTTATATCGAACAGGGCTGTCAAACTCATTTTAGTTCAGGGGCCACATTCAGCCCAGTATGATCTCCAGTGGGACCACTAAAATAATAACAATGGAAAAAAGTAACATTAAATTATGATCATGTTAGCATCGACAAAAATCTGAATCACATGAACAACTGGAAACATCTTAAGAAAAACAAGTCCAATTTTAGCAATATATAATTATTATTAGATTTTTTTTTGGCTTCATTCAAGATTTTTTTTTTTACTTAATTCAAGATTTTTCTTTTTGCTTTATTCAGCATTTTTTTGCTTAATTCAAGATTTTTATTTGCTTAGTTCAACTTTTTTTTGCTTAATTCAAGATTTTTTTTTTTTTTTAACATCTACAAAAATCTGAATAACACAAACAACTGGAAACATCTTAAGAAAACAACCCCCCATTTTAACATTCCAAATTTCTGGCGACCCCAGACATTCAAAACGGAGACTTTTTTTTTCTACTAAAGTTAATCTGTTTTTGATCATGTAATAGTTTGCTATACTATGTTGCAAATAAACATTAATTTTAGACAACATTTAGTCTATAATGTATATTATTATGGACGGAGGCAGTAAATCCAGGTGTAGATTACTGCACAAAGTGAGAATTTGATTTTCCTTGGTCAGGATATGTACAGTCAGTCCAACTTGGATTTACAAGGCTGACAATTAATACTGAACAAACAAGAACTGAAACTATGAATTATGAAAGAGCTGCAGCATCTGAAACTGACCACAATGAACATTTGACAGATAAACAGAACCACAGTGCTGCAGTTTCAGACTCATAGTTTGTCATGTCTTTTATGGATTGGGATTGTCTCTCCCAACTCACCATATTTTTTATTATAATAATAATAAACTTTATTTGTATAGCACCTTTCATACAGAAATTGTAGCCCAAAGTGCTTCACATTGATTGAAAAAATACAATATTAAAATACATTTAGATTTGATTAGAAATACAATAAAATAAAAATAAATATAAAAACAGCGCACATTAAAATATTTGATTATGCATAGTTTTTGAAGTGCAAGAAATGAGATGAAATGTGAGAGAAATACAATAAAATAAAATAAAAGCAGCGCACATTAAAATATTTGATTATACATAGAATTTTTGAAGTGCAAGAATAAGATGAAATTTGAAAACAGTAAAATAAAAAATAAAAACAGAAATACAATAAAATAAAATAAAAATGAAAAACCGCACATTCCTGGTTCCTGAATTGTGACCCCATTTTTATCTCCTTTCAAAGGCTAATGAGAATAAAAATGTTTTTAATTTGGTTTTAAATATATTCAGTGAACTGGCTTCTCTAATGTCTTTTGGAATTGTATTCCATAACTTTGGTGCATAGTTAGAAAAGGCTGCGTCCCCCATTTTCTTTGTAATATTTCTGGGAGTCGCTAGTAACCCTGCGTTTGATGACCTCAGTGTTCTAGTTTGTACATAATTGATCAGTGAGTTTGCAATGTAACTTGGTCCGGTTCCATTTAGAGCTTTATACGTGAGTAGTATCTTAAAATCAATTCTGTAGGTTACCGGTAGCCAGTGCAGGGAAACCAACACTGGAGTAATGTGCTCTCTCTTCTTGGTTTTGGTTAAACCTAGCTGCAGAGTTCTGAATCAGCTGAAGTCTGTCTGTGCTGCTTTTTGGGAGACCTGTAAGGAGTGCATTACAGTAGTCCAGTCTGCTGGAGATAAAAGCATGGACCAGTTTTTCAGCATCCTTTCCATTTATAACCGGCATTACTTTGGCTATGTTTCTGAGGTGGAAGAATGACGTTTTAGTGACTTTCTTTATGTGGGACTTAAAGTTTAAGTCTGAGTCTATAATGACTCCCAGACTTGTCACTTCTGGTTTGATCCAGGAAGTGAGTTTGCCCATCCTACTCATCAGCATTTCCCTTTTTGTTTTGGTTTGCTTTGGCTTTTGCTTTTTGCTATTAGTAATTTTTTTTTTTTTTTTTATCAATAACTAGAAATTTCAGGTGACCCCATTTGAATTCCAGGCAACCCCACATGGGGTCTCGACCCCAAGGTTGAAAAACACTGAACTAAGGCTTTACTTAGTATTTCATACATGACCCTGTGACTCTATTCACCAACTGACAACGTTTTGGTGGAACATAGGGCTGCTTGATTATAGGGAAAAAAAATAATCACGATTATTTTAGCAATAATTGAAATCACGATTATTAAAAACGATTATTTTTAACCTTAAAGGTTTATTTTTTCTTGCAAAGCAATGTAAAATATACTCTTTAAACATAAATGAAGCTTTTAACCACTAAAACAAAGTATGTTCACTTTTGTATGAAATAAAAAATCTTTGAATGCAAATAAGTATACTGTAAATTCAAGTATGTTTCCTTTTGTAATAAATAGTGCACTGTATTAAACTGCTATAGACTTGCCATAGCAATAAAAAAAAAAAAAAAAACCTCACGTAAAGTGCAAATTATAAATTCAAGTATGTTCAATGTAGTATGAAATAGTAACTTCAGTGGCGTGCTGTGAGGTTTCAGTTCAGGCCTTCTGTATGCATCAGACATTTAGAATACGTACGTTAGGGTTATACGGGTTATGGTTAGGTTAATACGGGAGTTGCAGCATGAAGAGATTCAGAGACTGAAGATTGCATTGCGGACGAAGTTGTTTTTATGTGTTTTAGTTTTTCATAAGATTATGATAAAGGTGGCGGTGGTTAAACTTTAGATGGTTACAAAGGTTTGTTGTGTTAGCGGTCGGTGCGGACACAACTACGAAACACTTTTTGCACGTGATGTGTTTTGCTCTTCGTCTTCTTCATCAAACCCAAAGTGATTCCATACAATGGAATTGGACTTGCCTTTTTTGTTTACCAAGCACTTCTGCTGTGATTCTCCTGCCGTTTTTCCAGACCACTAGGTACAACTTTCCTCTTGAGGTGGACCTGCCGGCTAGCTGGCAGCAGTAGCTTAGAGGGGGGCGGGGCAGAGCAGCTCATGGTAGCTTGCATGCGCGTGAATTAAAACAACTCAAAATTAATAATCGTTTTTTCTCGATTATAATTTTTGTAATCGTTGCGTGTAATAATCGAAATCGTAATTGAATTTCGATTAATTGCACAGCCCTAGTGGAACATGTGCAAAAACAGCACATAGAGAGATTGAGATTCTTTATTTGTTTGTATATTTTCCATGCAGACATGTAATCCATTAAAATTCATCTTCTGCATGTAACCCAGCATTCCCATGTGCCTTGCTCAAGGGCATATAAGTCAACAATTTCTCTGCCAGTCCTGGCAACCACACTTTTCAGTGTCCTTCTAGTCACAGCTGGGTCCTTTCATAACAGCTGCATTAGTGAGAATTCTACCGTCGACCAAAACCATCCACTGATAAAATGTTTAATATTTGTTGATTCATTAATTCTATCAATACATGTAAAATTGGTGGAAAATACAGTATTCATCTTTTCATGGTCATCAGATATGACCCATATGGATGTTCAGAGGCTCCGTAGTAACCATGGAAACACCATCATCTTCTACATCATTGATTCACCAGTAAAACCCATGGAACTGGATCAATGACAGTGGATGGACACACTGGGTTTATGTTCAGTTAATGAGAGCTTTGACTGAAAAAGTCACTTTTTATGCAGTTTTCTCGGTTTCATTTAATATCCCTCAGCTTTAATATGAGCTTTAATGAACACTTACAAGATCAGTGAATTAAATATAGAAAAAAAGCAGATTTTTATGGAAAAAATGAAATACAGACAATAATATTACAGTAAGACAAGTTAATTAAAGAAAGAAAAATCATTGACGAACTGCCACAAAAGCTCTGGGTCTTTATGAGTTAAATGTGTTCTGTGGTGTCCAACGGGGGACGTAGTAAACCCACCTGGATCTGAAAGGTGTCAAGGTCCAGGTGGGTTTGTCCTGGTTCAGTTATGAGCTCATTTCAAAATGTGCTTGAATAAGGAGGTGGTTCTACCAAAAGACTGGACATAAGTACGTAAATGGACAGTGGTTCAAATATAAAAGGCCACCTAAGGGTCCAGTCTATCCTGGGGACTTCACTGGCATTATTTTACTGGTCTGATCCACTTGAGATCCTGTTTTGCTGTATGTGGCCCCTGAACTTGTTGGACACCCCTGAGCTAAAGCGTCAGCTTCATGGACAGACACTGTTCTGTCATAGAATTCCAGTTGGTTTCACTGGTAGAGTATCAGTTACCATGACTACTAGAGGTGTTAGAAATATCGGTTCTGCAATATATCGCGATATTCATTTCACAATACTGTATCAATATTAAAAATTACTGTATTTGATATTTTTAGGTATTTATTCAAATACAGATATGGCGGAGGTTAATTTTTGTTTTTTTGTTTTTGTTTGTATTTTATTTATTATTATTTAACACTCTTTTATTAAATAATGTTTGTTCCTTTGTTGGGATTGAACAAAACTGTTCTGATGTTATTTATGAACTAATAGAATATGAACATTTGAACAGGATCTGAAAAAATAATGTCTGTAAAACATAATTTCAGTTTGAACACAGGAACATTTTGTGATATAGCATCAGATCCTGTTGTGGTCAAATAAAAATGTGTAAGTATTTGTGCAGATTTCTGGTGTAATTCAATTCTTCCAGGAAAAAAAATCATTTTAAAACAAGAAACAAACAAAAAGTTGCCTTTTTAACAGTATCATGATATCTCATGAGAGCGTATCATGATCCTAGTATTGTGATTTGTATCATATCACCAGATTCTTGCCGATACACACCCTAATGACTACTGCTGTTGCCAACACACCATTTTTGATACCTTTAAGACCTCACCTGTTTTCTCTCTCTCTCTCTCTCTCCTTCTTCTTTCAGACTCATCTGTCAGCCAATCAGATGACTTGTTCTCCAACAGCTCATGCAACGTGTCCACCAATGACTCGACTTCGTGCTTGCTGTGGATGATTTGGATGGAGTTGGGTTAGGGAGTCCATATAAGGCTCTAGAGATGTTCTTTATTGCCTTGGTTACAGGATCTCTGAGCTTTGTAACGGTCACAGGAAATATTTTAGTCATGCTGTCTATCAAAGTCAACCGCCACCTACAAACTGTCAATAACTATTTCTTATTTTCATTGGCCTGTGCAGACTTGATCATTGGTGTTTTCAGCATGAATCTGTACACGTCTACATCATTGTGGGCTACTGGCCTCTTGGCCGGTGGTCTGCGACTTATGGTTAGCGTTAGATTACGTTGTGTCCAATGCTTCAGTCATGAATCTCCTTATTATTAGTTTTGATCGCTATTTTTGCGTGACCAAGCCCCTAACGTATCCAACAAGAAGGACGACGAAGATGGCAGGTTTAATGATCGCAGCTGCATGGATCCTGTCTTTCATCCTTTGGGCTCCAGCCATCTTGTTTTGGCAGTTCATCGTAGGACAGCGAACAGTTCCACCTGGAGAGTGTTACATACAGGTAACGTACACAAATGTTTACTGTTCCTTCAGGCGAGAAAATAGATATAGTCCGGTGCATGATTATCTGTGAATGTATTTTAAAGGTGCAGGAGACTTTCGTGACCAATTTTTCATCAAATCTGTCGAGCCTCAGTATACCTCAGTATCATGAATCTGTAAGTCTGTCTGTCATTACTCACCTGAATCTCTTCCCTCACAGTGAACCGTTTCTTAGTGCCATCCACCAGAAACAAACCATGTGTTTACAAACAGAGTCGGGAGGTAACTCAGGTATCTTTGGAATTTTGTCGCAACATGCATTGTGGGAAGCGAAGGCTCGTGCTGCCGCTGGCAGTGCAACTATATGATATTATATGGATTAAGCAAACACAATGCGGAAACGGTTGAAACGGCTGAAATGCGGAAACAGCTGAAATGCAGAAACGGCTGGAGGAATATGCATAGAGGGAAGGGAGCTCCTGCCGTTTCTGTGTCGTGTCTATAGCAGCTGCTGCTGTCAGACAGCGGCGCGAACCAACGTTTCCCACAATGCATGTCGCAACAAAATTCCGAAGATGCCCGAGTTACCTCCCGGCTCTGTTTGTAAACAAAGGGTTTGTTTCTGGTGGATGGCACTGTGAAATTGTTCACCGTAACGCAAGAGATTCAGGTGAGTAATCACAGAAAGACTAACGATTTGTGATACTGAGGATATGACTGAGGTTTCACAGATTTGATGAAAATTGGTCACAAAAGTCTCCCGCTGTAACCCTTTATAGTTGACTCATAGAAATACTCTGAAATTAAACTATTCAATCCTAGTATGTTATTGGTGGACTTTACTGCTTTGTAAAAATTTTCAATTTTTGCTTGTTCTGTAGAAAATCAAGGTCAATGAAGTTACCATATTTGGTTCCTTACCCGTAAGAGGCAAAAAATAAATAAAATCCAAGGAGTAAATTTAAAAAAATACAAGAAAAAACATATAAGGCGAAAGGAACATGCATTTTAGAACATTAGAACATCACTTTTAGAACATTACACCAGACCCCTGTCCACATCCACATGATCCTTTTGAACTTCATTTCTTACATTAGTGCCATTACACTCACTGTTCATGCAGAGGTGGACCTTACAGACCCTGTAGACCACATTGGACCGTACAGACCCAGGAGACCACATTGGACCTTACAGACCCTGTAGACCACATTGGACCGTACAGACCCTGTAGACCACATTGGACCTTACAGACCCTGGAGACCACATTGGACCTTACAGACCCTGGAGACCACATTGGACCTTACAGACCCTGAGACCACATTGGACCTTACAGACCCAGGAGACCACATTGGACCTTACAGACCCTGTAGACCACATTGGACCTTACAGACCCTGGAGACCACATTGGACCTTACAGACCCTGGAGACCACATTGGACCTTACAGACCCTGGAGACCACATTGGACCTTACAGACCCTGGAGACCACATTGGACCTTACAGACCCAGGAGACCACATTGGACCTTACAGACCCTGTAGACCACATTGGACCTTACAGACCCTGGAGACCACATTGGACCTTACAGACCCTGGAGACCACATTGGACCTTACAGACCCTGTAGACCACATTGGACCGTACAGACCCTGTAGACCACATTGGACCTTACAGACCCAGGAGACCACATTGGACCTCAGATTGTTGACTCTCTGTAACTGTTGCTGTCACTGTCTTGTAATGTGTGTGGAAATTACCAAAAATAGTCACTTGCCCGATAAAGGGTTAAAGGTACATTTGCAAACCAAAAAGCCAGCCTTGTCACTGTTGATTCTGTATGTTTAATGGTCCTTAAATTTGGTTTGTGAGGTCTCGGAAAGTTACTGTGGTGTGAGTTGGTTAGACAACATACAGTAGTGGAAAAACATTTGAACACCCTTAAATTTTAAACAATCTCAAATATCATGAAATATTTGCAGAAAATTATTTTCCAAAGGTGTGGCTCCATCAGACCGGCACAAACAAATGCAAATTATTTCTTTTGGTTATTTTTACCAAGAAAAAACAACCAAATTAAGTTGTCGTCAGTTTGAACTCATCATGTCTGGGTTGTGTTTCATTATCTGCTGAAACATCCAGTTTCAACCTCAGTGGAACCGAGCATGTGCAGAAGGGAGCCTGTGGGAGACTGGAACAATCCTTACCACAGTTCAGTGACTTAATAGTAGTCGCTTTTCCATTGGACATCTGCGCAAAACTTTACTGATATTTACTAAATGTTGAGAAAACAGAAGTGTGTAATGTCAGTTTTTCCATTAAATCACAAATGCAATGATTTGTTTATTTATTATCGCAAGATGACACGAGAAGTTATTCCATAAACATGGTGACGAACTTAATTATGGTGGTGTTGATTTACAGATATATTCTTTAATATTATATATCACCCCTCTATCTCATAGTAAATTAAAAAAAAAATGATTCCGTTTCCTGTGTGTCCACACATACTGCACCATATTTCTTTTAAAACTCTTCTTCTTCGCTTGTTGTAACGTCCGTCAACATCCGTTTTTTGTTTTTTATTCACGTGACTCTAGTTGTGGAAAAAGGTCTTTCCATTGCAGTTCTGTGTGATATACCATTTGAGTTACGTCCGCAAAACCACCTCTTGCCAGCGCAAAAACTTTTAATCAAAAAATGAGGGTTTTGGTGAAATTGTCATTTTTACATTTGGTGAATTTTATGCGCAAGTGATATTTGCACAATTTGAGGGTCAATGGAAAAGCAACTACTGATTCTTAATGCAGTTCATCACAAATGCATGGGGTGAACAAAAACATGTGTCCATCACTGTTTGGTCTCAACCATTATTTTAGGTCTATGGAAAACCTGGTTCATGTCCCTGTTTCTGAACCTCTTTTCTGGTTCAGAATTCAGGTTCAGAACTCACACCCTGTGAGGAATACCTTGGTAATTTCTGTTTTATGAGCACCTCCACAGACTGGGATAGTCAGATTCTTGGAGGGTCAGACTATGTTAGTTTTCATTCAGAATAGGGATGGGAACTTAGAACTGGTTCCTGTATTGAACTGGTTTCAGGAGCTCAGTTCCTTGGAATCATTAGTTGTTTAACAATCCCACTCATTGGTCATTTGTGTATTTGGTTGTTTCCTCTAAAGTCTGATTGTATTTGACCAGTAAAAACGACACTAGGACCTTTTACAGCAATTACAACAAAGGGTTAAATACATCCAACAAACACAAACATTTAACCACAGCATCCAATTTTTTCCACAACCATATGATTGTTTTAATGTAAAAAAACACCTCATGTGTTCTGGTAGCCTCTTGTTTAGTTGGCAGTTCTGAACTTGTCTGAAATCTGAGTTCTCATTATCTCCTGGACTTAAATGCCTTATTAAATGCATTGCATTGCCACTATCATGAGGCCTTTTTTTGTTACTGGTTGGTTTGAGATTTTCAGAAACACTCAGGTGGTTGAATGTACCTTGGCTCAGAACACTGAACAGGATATTTGTTGTTTAGATGTTCAGACCTGGAAGACTCCTGCTACCTCTGGCATGTGTGGTGGTCGTACATCCTGTCAGTTTTCACTCCAGCGCTCACATTATCAGATTGGAACAGTGATACTGGATGCATGAGAAGCCCACGTCAGGGATGTATCAGGCGTTGGGGACCACTGTGTCATTTATAGAATAGAATAGATGCCTGTTTTTCACACATTCGGAAGGGGGGGGGTGTCATTATAAATACAGTCAAATCTGCATCACATTGACAATATTTAATCTGAAAAAGATGCGACTGCTTGAACCTGAATAAAATGATGCTGTCTATCAATGGGAAAATCACTGTAGAAAGTATGACAAACAGTAGTATTCTCACATCCAGAACATGCTGACAGTATTAATACAACAACACAGTAATAGGCAGCAGCATGAGCCCCTTTTCCACCGCTGGAGCTTTAACTTTATCAGGAACTTTGAAAAACCTCTGTGCATTTCCACCCAAATTACCCGGTAAAAAACTCTACCTCAACCACAAATTTTTCCTGAAAAAAATTCCTAGTGTGGGGATTGGACTTTGCAGATTCCCTGGAATTCTTGGGGGCGGGGCTGTGTGCTGAAGAACTCTGATTGGTGGAATACACTTACAACATTCCACACTTAAACTGGCAAGAACAGAGAGATTTTCTCAAGGTGGCTAGAGCAAAACCAAAGTTTGTTCCAGTTAGGACATTTCATACTTCATAAGAAACTCAACTGCAGAACTCCTGGGAGGTCGTCTGCTTTTATGCATTAACCACACCCACTTCAAATTTCTGAGCAGTCACGTAATAGTGGTCAGACACAGCATGAGAAAAAAATTCTGTCCGGATGATTCGTCAAAAACAAACTGCAAGAAAAAAATGATGTAATTTTTTTCTGCCCTGGGAATAAGAAGAAATATCTGTGTTCTTGTTGAGTTTGTAGGAGGCTTTACGTTGACCCGCTGAAGCTAATGAGTCTGCAAACTGGTGTATTCCATTTCTGTAAGCTCCACTTCATTTATGTTTTGATCATTTGGAAAATGATGTAAAAGAAGAGAAGCTACGAGAAATGGATGACGACCATGTCCGTTTGACAAATATGATCTGTTGAGTGTCTTTGTGTCCTACATTACTATCATCTGTCTGTCCGTCGAATACGTTAAAGATCATATTCAGCAAATACGATCAAAACAGCCTGGACCTCGTTGAACATATTGTCGAATACGCTCAACAGAAGTTCAGCAGGAGTTTGAGCAGTCGCCAACTTGAAAAAACCAAACCTGATATGAATGCATTTCCACGAACTTTGAGGTGGAAACACAAACCATGCAGATTACCTGGAATACTTTTACCCAGGTAATAAGTTCCTGGTAATAAAAGTTCCTGGGAATGTTGGTGGAAAAGGGGCCACCACCGTGGTGAGGCCCTCAGTGTGTTCCAGGCATTAGAAACTGACTGTTGCTTTTTCGTACCATGTATATTTACAGGCTTCTTTCTTTCTTTTGTCTTCTTTCCACAGTCCTGTCTAACCCTGTGGCAACATTTGGGACAGCCATAGCAGCATTTTATCTTCCAGTCATTATCATGACTGTTCTGTACATCCACATCTCCCTGGCCTCCAGGAGCAGAGTCTCGAAACACAAAACAGAAAAGAAAGAAAAGAAGGGCGTAAAGTAAGCATAAATATTGTATTGTATACCTACGAATGAAAGACAAACATGTAAAATAAAATAAACATCTTATGAAGAGGTTTATCGTTTAAATGAGGATCAGAGTTCAGATCTACAGCTTTTGTTCATCATGTTATCACACTTTTTGTACAATACTGTCACCTGCTTAAAATAATGGTCTAAGTCATAACTTTAATTTAAAAAAATGTATTAAGTGCTTTATTTAAGTGGGGTTAGTAAGAGTCTGGTTTAGACCAGCTCTAAATATAGTGTCACTGGATAACTTTTGCTATGATGTAGCGCTATATAAATAACATTTGATTAATTTATCGGTTGGTTGGTTGGTTGGTCGGTCAGTCGGTTGGCTGGCAGGTGGGTGGGTGGGTTGGTTGGATGGTTGGTTGGTGGATTAGTTGGTTGGTTGGTTGGTTGGTTGGTGGGGTGGTTGGTTGTTTGGTCGGTTGGTTGGTCGGTCAGTCGGTCGGTTGGTCGGCTGGCGGGTGGGTGGGTTGGTTGGTTGGTTGGTTGGTGGGCGGGTGGGTTGGTTGGTTGGTTGGTTGGTTGGCGGGTGGGCGGGCGGCTGGTTGGTTGGTTGGCGGGTGGGTGGGTTGGTTGGTTGGGGGGTGGTGTGGGTTGGTTGGTTGGTCAGTTGGCTGGCTGGTGGGTGGGTGGGTTGGTTGGTTGGTGAGTTGGTTGGTCGGTTGGTTGGTAGGTTGGTTGATTGGTTGGTTGGATCGTTGGTTGGTCAGTCGGTTGGTCAGTCGGTTGGTTGGTTGGCTGGTTGGTTGGCTGGTTGGTTGATGTGTTGGTTGGTTGAAAAAAAATCACCTACTCATATATGTGGTTGACTTTTTTCTGTTTTTTAAAAAACTTGAAAACGATGACAGTCCATTATTTTAAGAAGGTAACGACCTGTAAGTAGGGATTCAGATGTTCAGATGTTGCACAGTCTGCTATGGTGTACCTGATTCACCGATAAATTATTGATCAGAATTTGTCCAGTGGATTCCAACTGTTTTGCGTTGTTATCCCAAACAACAAGTCACCCCATCATGTACAACAGTTGAACACCAGGTTCAACACTTCATGTCTAAACTCACATTAACGTCCGACTAATGCATTAACACTGAAGTCAAAGATCCATATACATTCGACCAGTCAGAGCCAGTGTCCCCCCTGGTCTATTACCAATACTACAGTAATACTATCAGTAAAACCTGACCATTCAGAATACTCACACAGTGTACTTCATACACCGTGTACCTCAGTAACATTGACCCCATACGGCTGTTTAGACCAAAATTATACAGAGGTGTGAGTTGTACTTTAGATTTTTTAATCAGTTATTTAGAGTCATCTCTGATCACAGTCATTCAGATTTTATTCCTGCCACCACAAAGATGGTCACTATTGTCCTTCCAGGTTTTAATTTTTAATAGCTTCAGCGATCTCTTTAGTTGTTTTCTTTGTTCAATGAAGGCCAAAAAATTCTCACCAGTACCATCTTTTCCATTTTCCAACATGGTTGTTTAAGAAATGAGTCGGTACTCGCTTTATCCATCAGCTGAAACATTAATCACTAAGTTAAACCCAGGCAGGGATGTCTTTGTTTGGATCAGGCAGTGTATTTGTACTTAGATTTGAAGTCTCTGAGTCACAAGATACTGGAAAAAACCCATTTATAGTCCTTTGAAATAGTCTATATAAATAAAAAGTTACAATCATTACTAGGTCAAGGTCGGTTTATTTATTTAGCATATTTAAAACCACGCAAAGTGCCCAAAATGCTGTACAAATCTGCAGATTCAAATGCAAGATATACTAAAACTAGTAAAGTAAGAATAAATACAAGATATACTAAAACTGATATAAACAGATACACAGTACACTGTAAAAAATCACACTCAGTATTTTAATTCAATACTAGGCTCAAATCATCAAAATTGTGACATCCATGGGCCAACAACTGTTTTTTTTTCTCTTAAATTTCCTTTAACCTTTGAAGACTTTATCACTGGTTTTATCTCCTTGAGTCTGTACTGTAAAATGCGACTAATGGTTAGATTTAAATAATTTTTGTAGGACGAGGACAGGTCAGGGTTAGATGACTTCATTCACATCCTGTAAACTCCATCTGACTCCTTCTTACTTTTTGACATGTTTCACACTCCACCACCAGCCCACCTTCATATTTACTCTCATTGTTTGTTTGTGTTTCTTTCACTCTCGCAGAGCTCCCAGTTTAATGAAGAGTCATTTGTTAAAGCAGAACAATAACAACGAAAACAGTCCTCAAGCCAGTCCTCGCTCCAGTCCCAAATTAAGCCTCGACTCAACCACCACTGCAGTGGACGCTGTGAAGAACGGCAAAGTGGACGAACCCAAACCAGTTCAACTCAGCAACCAGCTCAGCCCAGTCCAGGACTCACACAGGTGGGTCCGCAATATACACAACACAAATATACACATACATATTAGTGGTGGAACAGAAGAACAAAAATCTCAGTTTGGTACCTTAGTTTAAGGCTTGGTTCATTTTCAGTACAGTAAGCAAAAACTATCTGTCTTCTATGTAAACAGGATCAGCTTTAATGACATGTAAAGTGAAACTTCAAGAACTATAAATTATTAAAGTAAATTCTCCAATGGATGATTAGGCCAGTTTATTCATGTAACTCCTTCAAGTGCATTATAATAATCTGTCTGTCCATCAAATACGCTCTGGATAATAAACCTGGACCTCGTTGAACGTATTTGCAGAATACGTTCAAAACAAATTCAGCAGGACTCCGAGTCAGCGACTTGAAACAGCTGAGCCTCATTTAAATACATTTCCAGGAACTTTAAAGTCGAAACACAAACCACACAGATTTGTCGTGAATTCTTTTACCAGGTAAACAAATTCTGGATGATAACGAGCACAGTACTGTTCCACCACTAATACATAGATATAGATGATATACATATACATATATATATATACCTTTGTGAGTCCTGTATCTATCTATCTATCTATCTATCTATCTATCTATCTAGGAGGAAAAAGAGAGCTCCAATGATTCATCCACAGCTTTCATTCCCCCCTCAGAACCAAAGGAGGCCACCAACAGTCAGGTAACCTCTGAGGTTAGTGTTGGCGTCACATACGTGACTATTATTGTTCTTCATTCTCCAGTTCAATATCTCATCTGATGCTGAAAAAAACAAGTAATTCCACAAGTAGGACACCCTTGATTTATGTTCAGTTAATCATATATTCTGCTGAAAAAGTCAATTTGATTTAATAACCTTTGAATTTACTCTGAGCTTTAATGAACATCTATATGATCAGTGAATTAAATGTAGGAAAATACAGGATTTACACAGAAAAATGCCAAATTCCAAGGATATGAAATGAAGTGGCAACAGTGAATAAGATAAAAGTCTCAGATCCTGGTGTAACAAATATGATCCAGATGGCTTTATAGGGTTCATAGTGAATGTACAACTGCACTTTTAGACGCTGGGGGATTCCAGTCTGTGGTACCAAGGGATGGGAATGGAGAACCAGTTCTTTTTGAGAACTGGTTCCCAGTAGCTCAATTCCTTGGAATTGTTTGCCTGCCTGCTTAACGGTTCTGCTTATCAATTCTCCCTTCGTTGCACATGCGTGGTGATGTCACACTGCATGGTTTTGGTTCAGAACGTAGCCAAGGCAGAAGCGCTCCAAAGTCTGACTATATTTCCTGTGAAAAGATGACTCCAGGGTCACTTGTAACTTGTTTGATACACTTAGTGACGCTTGTGAAACTAGCGACAAAACAAACACCAGGGTGTCATCTGGGCCCAGTTCAGGGGGGGGCAACAAGCATCCTGCACAGTCAAATAAAAGTTTCTGAAGGTAGGGAAAAGGAAAATGAGATGCACAACTGCAGGAGACATGTGAAAACGGTACCCCCCCCCCCCCCCCCCCCGAACCAGGCCCGGCGTCATCTGTTATTATTATTTGTGCATACTGTACATGTTATATTTTCTGTGCAGAGATAGAAATATAAGACAGTTGATGCAAACACACCCGTTTGTACTCAATGACAATCGATAAGAGAATCAATAATGGAATCGAAATCGTTAAATTCTTATCGATTCCCATCCCTGGTGGTACCTGTACTGGTGCTGGTGCTGAGGGACAGGTGGACTAAGGATAAGACCTGCATAAGTTGTATTCCATGGGGAGGAGCATCTTTATCCAGATGTTGGAAGGGCCCAGGTATAACCTTTGGCAATAATGGAAACACCTTTTAAGGGAGTCGTCGTGGGCACAGTGGGACCTTTAGAGGACATCTCCCGTGGCCTTGGTTATATTATGGTAATCTGTATCGCAACCTCAGGCTTTTCCTCTGATATCAATTAAAGCTAGGAATGTTGCTAATTGCCTTTTACAACTATTCTCCAGAGTACGACTACCTAGGGAGGTTCTAACTCACTCTGGTACCAATTTTACATCGAAGTCATTACAAAAAAGTTTATCAGCTGCTGACAGTGAAGGTTTTACCGACGCAGACGTACTCCAGACATTTATGACTGGAGCCTGTGCTTCCACATCCACATCTATCCAGTTTTTTGGTGGCAGCCTCTTTAAACATGGACCGGTCCATGCAGGCAAAGCCACCGTCCTGCAGTACCAACGAGGCTCCCCCGGTCAAACCCCCACCTGTTGGAGAGATATGCCCTCTCAGATATCATATCCTGCAATTTATTTGTACTGGATTTTTATTAGGAAAAGTGTGTGGTGTTTTTTTGTTATAATGAAATATATATTGAATCATTAAAAATATTTTTTATTAGTAATCTTTTTTTATTTTTATCAATCACTAGAAATCCCAGGTGACCCCAAGGTTGAAAAGCACTGCTTTATTGGGTCATTACGGGAACTTCACTCACGCCTTTACTAGAAGCTGGAGAAGAAGCCGATTTATCAGAATTATAACATGTAGTAAATTGTAAATGATTGCTAGATTTTGAAAGATCTGGGGAAAAAAAGTGCTCTGGAAAAATGAGCAAACAGACTCATTCACAACATATTTTCTGACCTTTTTACAGTCAAAATAAGAAAAAAAGTCCAGGCGGACCATTTTAGGCTTAGAGTTTAAAGGGTTAATGAGAAAGCTCTTGGAAAATGTCTTATCTTTTGCATTCTTTTCTGTTTCTCTCACACAACAGCCAATTTGTCAATCATCCTTTACAGAAAAAAAACACAAGAATTTCACATGCAATGACAATTAGGAACATGGTTTTGGAACAAACTCCCATGTGACAGATATGGGATTCCATACAGTTTCACCAGTACATGGACTTCACACATTACACCATGAACACGTGGAAAAGAAATACTAGAATTTGACTTCTATATCAACATGTGATCGCATACGTGAATGTTTGTTTGATGATTGATTAACTGATTTGGTGGTGTCAGTGTATTTCTATAGTAAATGCTTAACGGAGCAGTCAATGATCTTTGCGACCATTGCGCCCACAGTTCTCCAACCCCACAAAGGCATCTAAGAAAACTTTGTTGACTTGATTTCAGGCTGCACCAAATTCCGCACCGGTTACCACAACAGTAACTAATCCTGCGACGGCCAAGGTGAACCCTGCATCAAGATGGTCCAAGATAAAGATCGTAACCAAGCAGGCTGGGGATGAATGCGTTACAGCAATAGAGATCGTCCCACCTGTGGAGGGAGCCGAGAGGCATTCGATTCCAATCAACCGTCCTCGGACTGTGGCAAGAAAGTTCGCTAGTATTGCCAGAAGTCAAGTGAAGAGGAAAAGACAGATGGCCGCCAGAGAAAAGAAAGTAAGTCAGCCACTGCATGAGACGAATGTAACGGAAGGGCAACTCCCAGAAAGAGTGGTGATTAATGCGCATTCCATGACGAGAGAATCGCAAATACACACAAAAAGCATTTTATGACAAATACTTACAGAGTGCTTTTGAAGTAAAATGATGAACTTGGATATGAAAATGTCTTAAAAATAAATCTGTTGTATTTTGAAATTAAACAGTACACTCTAAACACGATGACGAATAATTATTGATGTGGTTATAATTCCAAACTATCCGTGAACAACCTGAAGTCTGTGCCCTTTTAACAATACTATGCTTCGTTATATTGTTAAAATATATCTGAAGACATTTGAGATTGTTCATATTTGTTCAGGTTTCTCAGATTTTTGTGGAAGGATAGTTTGTAAATGTAAACATTATCATCATGTAACTTTACTTTTAGTTGAACGACCTGAAGGTCTGATGGACTATTGGTATCAGCTGTTGTCCATCGTCCGTCTGTAAACAATTTTCAAGAAACTTCTCCAAAACCATCAGCCAGAATAAATTAAAATTCATAGCAGAGGTTCCTTGGGGTAAGGTCTAGCAAGTTTGATCAGATAATTGAGAAATATTGATTTTTGAATTTTTTAATGAATTTTTGAAATAGTAAAATCCTCATTGGTTTATAATGGGACACATTTCAAAGTGCTTGAAAACAGTTGAAGATAGTGATATAATTACTATTGGCAATAGATAGGAAGTCACATATGGGCTTTGATTTGGTGCTATGACCTTTGACCTTGAGTGACCTTGAAAGGTCAACAAATGTCAGTTAATGTCTTTAAATATGCCGTTGGACTACAGGACCCTTGAACCTGTTTTTATTTTGCATTAAACCAAGGAGAAATTTTAGATTAGTCATTATTTATAGCTTTTTGTGCTTTTACACTGTTGGCCATAAAGTGGGATTAAAATGTTTGTACCTCATGAAATGATTGTGACAATGTGATTTATTCCAACTGGGACTCAAAGGTCAAAGGTGACTGAATAGGACTAAAAATAGGTCCAAGGGTCCTGTAGTTCAGCGGCATATTTAAAGACATAAATTGACATAAATTTGACCTTTCAAAGTCACTCAAGGTCAAAGGTCATGGCACCAAATGAAAGCCCATATGTGACCTCCTATCTATTGCCAATAGTAACTATATCAATATCTTCAACTGTTTTCAAGTTATAGAACTTTGAAATGTGTCCCATTATAAACCAATGGGGTTTTTAAAATTAAAAAATCAATATTTCCCAATTCTTTGAACAAACTTGGTAGACCTTACCCCACAGAAGTTCCACAACAAATATCAAGTCATTCTGACTGAGGGTATCAGAGAAAAAAGATTCTTGAAAAATTGTTTACGGACAGACGATAGCTAATACCGATAGTCCATCGAACCCTTCAGACTGTTGGACTGAAAAGAGGAATGAGTCTGAAAATGAAATTATTCCAACTTTATAGGAAATAACTTATATTTTACTGGTCCGACCCACTTGAGATTACATTGAACTGTATGTGTCCCTTGAACTAAAATGACTTTGACACCCTTGACATTTGCAAATTCATCCCAGGGGTAGGACTGGACCCTTTGGCGGCCCAGTTTTGGCCCACAGGCCTTATGTTTGACACCCCAGGTCTACAGTATCCAATAATAGCATGTCATTGACAGAAAAAATAGCAGACAAATTAACTTCTGTGGGCATTTTGTAACTTTTGGTAAACTGATTTTATGCCACTATCATCTGACTAAAGTAATCTGATTCCTGTACATCTGTTCATTTCCTGTCCTGTGTCTTTCCTCTTTCTGTAGGTGACCAAGACTATCTTTGCCATCCTACTGGCTTTTATCATCACATGGACACCGTATAATGTCATGGTGTTGATTTCAACCTTTTGCCAGTCGTGCGTCCCGGACACTGTTTGGGCTATCGGCTACTGGCTGTGTTACGTCAACTCTACCGTCAACCCAGCTTGTTACGCCCTGTGCAACGCTACCTTCAAAAAGACATTCAGGAACCTGCTGCTGTGCCAGTACAAGAACATCGGCACAAGATGAGATGGAAGAAGACTGAAGGTGGGATGGATTTAGAAGGGTTCAACCACTGAAGTGTGGGTCAACCAGGGCCTTAAGAGGATGGAACAACAGGGTTTAGGAATGCAGAGGGACTCTTCCCTTACAGAGAAAAGACAGACACAATTTGTAATATAAATCATAATTTACTTGAGCTCACACTTTCTCCTTAGAAGAATCAAATGACAGACTGTATTTAAAGTTGATTTAACAGATAAATCAAATATAAAACTGTGGAACATGAATGCGCTGATAAAGACAAAAGATTGAAACCAAGGGCAAAGAAGAAAAACAACCGACTAATGCAGATATATGAATAATATTAGTACAGTTTATACCAATGGAAACATAACTACAGAATGCCTGGGTAAAAGAGGACGTAGCTCGATGAATGAATGAATGAATGAATGCATAAATGGATGAATGAATGAATCATTCGAAGTTTTAAATTGACCTAATGATGGCTAAAAGACCATAACAGCATGTCCAACAGAAGATACGATAGATATGATATATGTAGGTAGCCCAAAAGTAGCACTCTAGTTCCATGTAGTTTAATAGGGAAGAAAAAATATTGAACTTTTTAAGAAGTTAAGGAATCTTGTCTTCTGGTTGGATCTTCTTCAGATGAGAAAATTATCACTTCCTTGTGTCCATTATGTGGCACCGGAGAAATCCCATCAATTAATATATCATCTCATGGTAGAACAGTGGCTCAAAATGGCAAAAAAAAAAAAAAAAGATTGATTTGGTGAAAGATCCATATTAAATCAAAATGATAGACTTCCTGACATGACTTGTGGCTCTAAGAGAATCTGTTGTGCATCTGGACCTGATACATGTGCCTGGCAGAGTTTTTACTACTTAAATATAAATGCAGGGGCTTGATTTTGTAGGAGCGCTATTGATCAGCTTCTGGTGAGAAATCCTTTTTAAAAGCTTTTCATCTCAAAGGTCTGGAAAACTGACCTGATTTCGAAGTTCCTCAGGTTGATTCTATAGGAGAATTTTGTTACAACACAAAAGTCCATCATGGCTGCAAACATTGTGTATTCAAATCCAAATGGTAGTCTTCCTGATGGGTTTCACGTTTGGATCCATGGTGTCTGGACCATAGGTATAAAAGCAGAGGTCAGAAATGTTAGCATTAGATGTTATTGCACTGTCATCTTCAAAGGACCAAACCTGAATGATCACTTGTGCAGCAGCTATGATACCATACCAAAGAATCTAAGTTAGTCCGTTTCAAATTTTGTAATTATTTTTAGTAAATTTATGTCATCTTGATTACGTTCAGTTCTGTCAAAAGTGTCGATAGCCTAGTAATCCTCCCATTGATGAAGAATGTGACAGTGGAACTACTTTATCCATGTTTCAGTGCAGGTTTTCCTAAATAGATTTCTGTCTCTCTTTTATATCTATGGTCTGGTGTGACACATTTGCCAACTAAATTTGTTTTATCTCGGTGAACCTCATGCAGGGCTGTTAATTGTCAAAAGACTCTCGGCATACTATCCAGACGTGTTCCACCGGCATACCCAACTTCTGACAACTTGTAACTTAGAACTAACGTTTCCAGTTAGTGCTGACAGGATTCGTACACCTCCTGATCGGAATCTTTGCCCATTCTTCAGGTGCAAAACCTGGAGCTCAGTGGTGTTTGAAGGCTTCCGTGGTGCCTCCTTTAAACCCACCAAAGACTTTCAATCGGATTTAAATGTGGCGATGGAGAAGGCAACTCAAGGATATTCCAGGATCTTTAGCCCCTTTTGCACCAGATTCCCAGGAACTTTAATTACCAGGATCTTAGGCTACGTTCAGACAGCAGGTCTTCATTCACAATTTTGGTGAAATCAATTTTTTTGTGTGTGCTCATTCATATTACACATCAAATCCGACTTCTATCAGTTTTGAGTATGAGCTGAATCTGACCCTGACATGACCCGCATTCGCAAAAGAGGTCCTGACGTAATACGTGACCACGCAATATACGTAAGTAAAACTCCTGGGATGCAGAAGTGTGACGTTTGTCGCATTTCAATGACGTAAAAGTCGGATAAATGCAAAATACCAGATAAGTATCAGATTTAGGACCACATTTGAAAGTGGCCTGGTTCGGATTTGAAAAAATTGGATCCGTGCGGTTCAAACTGTCTTTAACAGATCGAATACAGGTCACATATGGAGAAAAAAAAATCGGGTTTGGGCCACATTTGCCTGCAGTCTGAATGTAGCCTTATTTACCTGGGTAAAAAGATTCCTGGTAATCTGCGTGGTTTGCATTTCCACCTTAAAGGTGCGGAAAATGTATTCAAATGAGGCTCAATCATTTCAAGTTGCTGACTCAAAGTCCTTCTGAATTTCTTTGGAGCATATTTGACAAGTACATTTGACGAGTTCCAGTCTGTTGTGACAGTATTTGCTGAATACGCATACGAATAGATGGATTATTAAAATGCACTTGTAGAAGCAAGACGAATACACTCAAAAGATCGACTTAAAACACTCGAAAGACTGTATTCATCAAATAGTCGTCATTGTCGTCCAGTTCTTGTAGCCTCTCTTCTTTCGCTCCATTTTCCAAAACACAAACAAAGTAAATCTTGTAGAAAAGGAAATCAACAAGTTCGCAGATGCCACTTGACTAAACATTGTAGGTGAATGTAAGTGTGGAACGCTGCAAGTGTGTTCCACCAATCAGCGTTCTTCAGCACACAGCCCCACCCCCACGAATTCTGGAGAATCTGAAGTCCAGTCCCCCAACTAGGAACTTTATTCAGGGAAAGTTTTTATCAGTTTAATTTCAGTGGAAATGCATAATTTTTTCATAGTTGCTGGTAAAGTAAAAGTTCTTGCCGTGGAACAGAAAAAGCATCGGTTGGTTGGAGGTGTCCTTGGGATCATTGTCTTGTTGGAAAGTCTAATGACCATGAGGTTTGATTTGTCAACAGAAGGCAGTTTATTCTGTAAAATGGCCTGAATGATACCAGATCAAGGTTACCAGTACCTGCCGCAGAAAAACAGCCCCACCTCCGTTTGTAACCGTGGGGATGATTCTTCTGGCCTTTCAGAATGCCAGACATACCATCGGTCCAGATAGTTCCAGTTCAGTTTCATCAGTCCGTAGATCTGTCTCTCAGAACCCTGTAGTGTTACCAAAGTTCCTTCTGGCACATTCTAATCGACCTTTGATGTTGCATGTCTTATAGTTGCCTATGAAGCACTTGTGCCAGCCTTCATCAGGTCTTCCTCTAGGTGTATTTCAGTCACATGGGGGTTCCTCTTAGTTGCCCTGATAAAGTTGCTAAAGGCCTTTGATGAAATTGGTTTTCTTCCGCAGTCAGGCAGGTTTGCCGCTGTTTCATAAGTTTTACACTTCCTTCTAATGCTTCCAATGTTGTCTCAAGGATTGTTAAATTTTTCGGAAATTCTTATACCCAACGCCCTTCAGGTGTGACGAAATAATCTCCTACTCTAAGCTTCTGCGGAGGCGCTTTTGTCTTTTCATCATGGGTGGAGTTTATATATGCATCACAGATGAAGCAAATGAAGGATCATTATTGAGCTCCCAAAGGCTTAATTATGTTTCAACTCCACTTACGCCCATAAAAAAAACTGTCAGAAAGCTGGAAAAACAACATAGATCATAGGGGTTGAATAACTGTGACTGGAACTATACTGTTAAACACAAACACTACGCTGAACATTTTCCGTGCTGATTTTAAGTATAACTCCACTCGTATATATAAGTCATCCAAAGCAGAATCTAAATATTTGGAAAAACTTTAATTGATAAATCCTTAAAATCACTGGGAGGGTTGAAGATGTTGAATTGCAACTGTATAATCTGATAGAAATTCACACTCTACCTTTAAACGTATCATCAGTAGCCTTCAAGGAGATCAGTAAAGGTACGATCAAATTAAGCAAAGAAGAAGGAAGCAGTCCGAAAATACATTTGGGTGCTTGTATGACACTGCGTTCATTTTGGTATCTGCGACTTTTCCAAATTTTTAGACCCAATAATAAAAGGTAAATGTAGATATATATTTCCCCCCAGGATGAACCTAATGATGACCTCAGATAAATGCAAAAAAAAATTATACTCCTGCTTTGAGCCATCCCAAAATTAACAAATTTTTAGTTAAATATTGGGACCCAAATATGGACATGAAAAACGACCTAGGTGTCAGTGCATTTTATCTGAAAACGTGTGTAAATGGTCTTATATAGACGATAAATAAAGACACTGTGTTAAATGTGTCGATCCTAGTGGTTTTTCTAATCCAGACATGTGGGTTTTTCATGAATCTCAGTCTCATTCGAGGTTTCGCGTGTAACCCATCGTGTCCACTCGCGTTTATATGGAACCTGCCCAGTTAAACACAAAAAATCGCGAGGGATTTTGCGAAACACTCTGCCTTGCATAATTACAGTTGTGGAAAAAATTATTAGACCAACAAAAGTCATCAAAAACAATGGTTATGTAATCCAGTCCTAACTCCTGTGTGTATCATGTGATTAAAACAGACAGAAAAGAAAACATGGAATGTCTAAAAGCACTGTTTTGTCAGTATAATGCCATAGATATTGATGTAAGAACTGAAGTGATTTTGGTTTTTATCCAGAAAACATGTTAAATGGATAGATATCAGCTAATTAAACTGTTATGAGCTGTTTTGTTGTTATTATTATATTTGTCCAAACCAATGGACCTTTAGTTGGACCAAGCATTAAATGAACAGGAAACTGAAGAAATAAGGGTGGTCTAATAATTTTTTCCACAACTGTAGTGGGAATAAAAAGAAATGCGAAAAAATAGCAGCGTGTCATTTTCGTGTCCTTTTTTACCGTGTTATATGCGGATTTTTGAATAAAAATAATCTAAAAATGTGTTTATCTGAAAAATAGTTTGTCTTTTATCTCAGGAAATATTATTCTGAAAATAGACCCGAAATGCTTCCAAACTCGCTCCGTAACATTAGTCGACATCTGGTTTGAATTTTAATTTTCAGCCCCTCTGTCCTGTTTGTAGGGACCAGTTTCATAGAAGCACCCAGATATAAGTAAAAGAATATCAGTCTGTAAACAGATCTGTCCATCCAACCTGATGAAACGGGTCACGACAGTCGACTTAATGAGTTGCGGCAAGAAATTGTGTAAATTTTTAGGGTAAGTTGGAATTCTGTGCCCGAGGCTGAGAGGGTTTTCTATCAGGGCCTCTTCAAATGCAGTCCCAGCATCTGCAAAAGGAAAACGTACACCGCTCAGCTGAAGTGCAAAAAATCCTGGGTGGCTCAGCAGGACGTAGGCTGGGTTTGTGTCTGCTTTACACTGTGACGGTGTCAGCTTAGCACGGCTCAGGAACTTGTCAAGCACAAATTCACAAACTAGGAGAAACGGGAGGTTCTGCTGCTGCTGTCAGCCTGTTCGTCCGATGGAGTAACCGTGTCGTAGCGCTGAGTAACGGTGCTTAGTCAGCATCGAAGACGAGAAATGAAGGGAACCATCTACGCTCCCGTCAACTGAATGAGTCCTTCAAGTGTCCTCTGTGTCGGCCTTATTTGACTAAACCTTCCTTTGATAACTCAGATGTAGATACACTAAGAAACTTTGAAAACGCACAATGATACTTTTAACCCGTAAAGACCCAAACATCCACCGGCGACCAAAACCACCTACTGAACTAAACTATTTAATACCTGTTGATCCACTAATCCTATCAATACATGTAAATAATTGATGAAAATACAGTTCTTTGTCTTTCATGGTCATCAGATATGACCCATTTGGACGTTCAGAGGCTCCGTAGTTACCGTGGAAACACTGTCGTCTTCTACAACATTGATTCACCAGTAAAACCCATGGAGTTGGATCAATGACAGTGGATGGACACACTGGGTTTATGTTCAGTTAATGACAGATTGGACTGAAAACTAAAAGGAAAATTGAAAATGAAACGAATGAAAACTAATCTAACCTAATCTAATCTAATCTAATCTAATCTAATCAATCTATCTATATCTATATCATCTATATCTGTATCTATCTTCTATCTATATCTATCTATATATATCTATATCTAGATAGATAGATATGAATAATAATAATACCAATATTAACACTGGTTTCCTTTTATGTAGGTTTTTTTTTCCATAATAACAGTTTTTCTCTGTGAATCTCTTCTCTTTTTTGTCCTTCGGATCCAAACATTGTCTTTTTTCGGCTAAAACCGCTCATAGTTTCATAGTGAAGAACTTCTCTAAACTTGTCTCCAGTTGTTATTGTTATGGAACACAAACAGGTTTTTAGGTTCAGGTTCTTACTCTGACATTTTCAGCCAATATTACATGAGAATTAAGTACATTTACAGAATTAATACAAGATTCCAACGATCAGGGACGTATCTGAAAATATTAAATATTTTTTATCAGTTAATTTACAAAGTGAAATGATTCAAGTATTTATTTTTTCTAATTTTAAGTTTGATAACTATGGCTGTTGTCATTTTCATACCTGAGTTTAACCATGATATGAACAGAACCTTTTAATTCTTCTTTGATTCTGTGAAATATCTGGTGTTAATCATCATGACAGTGCGTTACCGCCCCCTACTGTTGGGGGGTGTCAACGGCCAACGTTCAGCTCCATTAAAAATAAAACCCAGGATGAGTTTATGAACATTATTTATTGTTCAGACAAAGGTCCAACACTCACTGAAAACAAGGTTCAAGACCCACTTTTGGGTCGCGACCCACCAGTTGGGAATTACTGAAAAAAAAAAATTACTGAAAATACAGTAGCTGAAAAAATTCTTAGACCACCCTGTTCTTTCTCTTCACTTGTTTTTGCCTGGTCCAACTAAAGGTCCATTTGTTTGGACAAATATAACGATAACAACAAAACTAACTCATGTAGTTTAATTTCAGAGCTGATATCTATCCATTTAACATGTTTTCTTGATAAAAATCAAATCACTTCAGTCTTCCATCAATATCTATGGCATTGTACTGACAAAACAGTGCTTTTAGACATTCCATGTTTTCTTTTCTGTTTTAGTCACATGACACACACAGGAGTTAGGATTGGATTACATAACCATTGTTTTTGATGACTTTTGATGGTCTAATAATTTTTTCTGCGACTGTAATTATGCAAGGCAGAGTGTTTCGCAAAATTGGCCCCCATTGCAAAATCACTCACGATTTATTTGTGTTTAAATGATCAGGTTCTGCATGTAACGCAAGTGGACACGATGGGTTACACGCGAAACCTGAAATGAGACTGAGATACACACAGGAGTTAGTACTGGATTACATAACCATTGTTTTTAATGACTTTTGATGGTCTAATATTTTTTCCGCCACTGTAAGGGGATGCATTTGTATTCGCAGGCAGTTGAATCTTACCATCCCATCATTTCAGAGGAAAACAGCCCATACTTTGTCCAGTTACCCACGATGAGCATTAGGATCAATTTCATTCAACTTTTACAATACAACCAATCCCCCCCAGTTTCAACGTTAGCATTTGTCAGCTGTTCGTCATTAACTTTCTTCCTCCAGTCAGATCTACTGTTCAGTCCGAGCTCTAAAACCCATCTTATTTTATGTTTATTTTCAAACGCTATCAAACATGGACACATTTGCCGGTTGTCACTAACAGTACAGTTTGGTAGACGCGTGGAAATAGTTGAAAAATGTGCATTTATACAACAATAAAACCAGATTATAAAATCCTAATGTACAGAGTTACTGCCCCTCTGGTCTTTAATTTGATAACAGCTGAGCCTGGTTTGTGTCCAAATCTGCCAAACTATAGTTGAACATGGTTTACGTTGGGTTTGTTTCTGTCAGGTGTGATAAGACTGTTACGCAAGATGAGACTGGATCTTAGTAAATGTCATGGTGTCGATGGAAGTTGGCAACAACACCAGACATGTTTGAAACAAACCGTCAATTTTTCTATATTCAATCACTGTCGATCACTTTGTAGAAGATGGATGGATGGATGGATGGATGGATGGATGACAAATGGATTTAGCACTAATTCAGGAAAACGTTTCTTTTTTTTTTTTCAGCCAATGTAAAACTTCCCTTTTTGCTTAAAGCTGATCGTTGACCTGCATGAGTCTGGAGCTGCTGTAAATATTCTTTCTGGTCTCAGATGGTGCTGGAAAAACACTGGACTAAGATTTGTACTAGGGATGCACCGATACCGATACGAGTATCGGGTATCGGCTCCGATACTCAGTGTGTGTACTCGTATTCGTACTTGTAAAAGATATCCGATACAAATGCACCGATACCGCTTACGGCCGTGTGACATTCCCAGTTCAGTGCAGCAGGAACGAGGAGGAGGAATAATGTGTGTGAGTGTGAAGAGTGTGGAGACTGAACCAAATAAATGAGGCTGATAAAAGTAACGCTGACTGACACAGACAGATACAGACGCAGCGTTCTGTCCGTCCTCTGCGTACATTCCATCCGTTTTCCAGGTGATGGAGGATGCGTAAACAGAATGAGAATACCAGCGGGTGTACGGAGCGGTGCGGACCGCCACCAGTGGAAGTGAAAACCAAACTTCTCCCTCATTTCTTTTTTCTCTTCCTGCTGAAGCTAAACTTTTAAACCTTACAGAGAAAACGCTGCAACATTAGTATCACATTAGTGTTCCCTCTGTCGTCTCCATGTTTATTATTTCTGACTTTCTTCTTCTTCTGAAAAAAAAACTTTCCTCTTCTTCGTGGTATTTGTCCAGTATGGTTAATTCAGAGCGGCGCCCCCTGGTGGATTAATTGACAAACGCTCATTCCAACACATTAAATGTCAGTAGCAGCACTTTGTTCCAGTCAGACTAATGACAACGACGATAAAGCACATTTACAAAAGGAACGAACAACTGGAATGGGATTATTAAGGACTAGTATCGGTACTCGGTGTCGGCAAGTACTCAAATGGAAGTACTCGTACTCGGTCTGGAAAAAAGTGGTATCGGTGCATCCCTAATTTGTACGACTAGGAGTATTATCTGATACCGATACTAACAGAGAATTGTTTTTTTTTTTGTCAAAGAATACCATATAGAATGTATTTCCATATTATTATTATTATTATTATTATCATTATTATTATTATTATTATTATTTATGCCACACCACTAAATACAAATAACTGAAAGCACTTGTTGTAAATACACAACACATGGTTTAATATCCATCTCAGCCAAATCCTCCACAGACCTGGTCCTGCTGTTCTTTTCAGATCCACTCTCTTACCTCCCAGTGTACAGAGCATGTGTGTGATAGTCCGCTGAAGACCATGTGACCTGTAGTCTTACTTTTCTTTGTAATCGTAGGCTTTCTTCTGTTGCTAAATATTGAGTCGCGGTGACATATGTTTGATTTGCCGAGTTCAGATGTGTAATATAAAAGCCAAAGTAACGGACACACGCCACCACAGACGGTGATGTTTTCTTTCTGTCGGTAACCGTTTGTATATGTTTCTGTACATGCTGTGAATTTAATCTGCCTCGAAGCTGGAGCGGCTTTACCCGCAGAAAAACAGAATGGAAAGGAAACAAAGGGGGATCAGAACTGTAGCTCAGGGAGGTGTGGGGTTGAGAAGCACGAGTACAGCCTAAAAAAAACAAACAAGCAAACAAAAAAAACACGATGGTGACGTCCGTTCAACTCTGAGTACTGACTGTATAGTATATTATATGTATAGATGATTCATTTAACCCTTAAAGACCCAAACATCCACTGTTCACCACAACCGATCCATACCTGTTGATCCAGTCATCCCATCAAACATGAAGCACCAGTAAAACCCACGGACAATGACAGTGGAGGCACTCAGGTGATGAGAGAGTTTTATCCATTTTGATATAATAACCTTAGAATTTAATGAACATCTACATGGTCAGTGAATTAAATATAGAAAAATACATGATTTACACTAAAACATGCAAAATGCAGAGGATAATATTAATAAATGGTGATAAATCACGTTGAAAAGGTGGAATTTAGAGAAAATATCATTTGAAAGTCGCCACAAAAGTAGTCGAACAGAGTTAAAATATAAAGATGAAGGAAAAATCACAAGATCTGGGTGTAAAGTTTGAACTGCATTTAAGGTTTAATTTAAATATGAAAGAATTAAAGTTATTATCAGTGTTTTTATCAATAGTAGAATCACTTTTTTGCCCAAAAAAGTCATAAAAAAATTAAAAATGCTAAATATTTCTAATGTGCAAATTTATTCTATTTAACCCCTAAGAAAATACAACTTTGGGCTTTTTTTAATGAAATAATTGCTTATATCGGAAACATCATGATGCAACAGTTTATTCAGATGCATTTTTTTTATGGTCTGTCTTTTGCGGTGGACAGTTTTTGTTTATTATTTAGTATAAAGCTGTAAACTGTTGGATGGTGGACAGTAAAGCCATAGCTGGGTCAGAGGAGGTTAAAACTGTACATGATCAGTGAATTAAATATAGAAAAACACATGATTTACACTGAAAAATGCCAAATACAGCTGATGATATTTGAATACATGGGGTAAATCACTTGGACGTTGTGATAAAACTGGCTGTGGGTCTTTAAGGGTTAAACTGAGTCACATTTAATGCACTTTATGTTCAGAATCCACATCTCTATCCCATGGAAACGACATGAATTAACAACATATGATTAAAAAAACCAGCGCAGGTGAAATCCATTTCCAGTGACGTGTATTTGAACTTTTATTTCCATATAAATGAAGGCGGCGAGCGTCGTCTGTCGGGGTTCGACACATGTTCGGTGCAGTTTCACGTCCTGTGGAGTTAAAACGGAACACGCGTCTGTTTGTGGAACAGATAAAAGAACGCCGCCTCCTGTCGTTAGAACGGAGGCTGAGATCAGAAAAACGGAAAAACACCGAGGAATGACGGCAGCTGGACGCTCAAATCCACTGAAGTTATTTATTTACTTGAATAAATCTGCATTTGACTCACATCTGTTCAAAGCTTTAACCCTTTCATGCATGTGTTATATCTACGACAGCGTATTAGGCTACATCGGAAAAATAAAAACACCTGGCACCGCGTCAATTAAGTCGGAATATTTTCAGAATAAAGCCACAATATTAAGAGAATAATTCGTAACATATAGTGAATAATTTAACAAAAATAATGTACTTTAATGAGATTAAAGTCGTAATATTTTGAAAATAGGAAAAATAAAAACACCCGTCGCCGCGTAAATTAAGTCGGAATATTTCAAGAAAAAAGCCACAATATTATGAGAATAAAGTCGTAGTTTAAAAAAAAAACCTTCTAATTCAATGAAAATAATGCAGTACTTTTATGAGTAAAGTCGTAATATTTGAAAATAGTAAAAATAAAAACACTTGTCACCACGTCAGTTAAGTCGGAATATTTTCAGAATAAAGCCACAATATTAGAGAATAATTCGTTACATATGAATAATTTAACAAAAATAATGTATCTTTATGAGACTAAAGTCGTAATATTTTGAAAATAGGAAAAATAAAAACAGTTGTCACCACGAGAATGAACTTGTAATATTTCGAGAAAAAAAACACAATATTATGAGAATAAAGTCGTAGTTTAAAAAAAAAACCTTGTAATTTAATGAAAATGCCATACTTTTATGAGATTAATGCCGTAATATTTTGAAAATAGGAAAAATAAAAACACTTGTAACTACAAGAATAAAGTCGTAATAATTCGAGAAAAAAAGCCATGATGTCATGAGAATGAAATCGTAGTTAAAAAAAATAAAAAAAACTCATTTAACAAAAATAATGTTGTACTTTTATGAGATTGAAGTCGTAATATTTCGAGAATAAAGTCATAATGTAATAAGAATAAAGTCATAATTTTCCTGAGACGCAGGAAAGTAAAACTTTGAGCTTTTTTATATCAAATAATTGATGCGATACATGTTTTAGATATTTTTATGGAATTTCTTTTGCAATGACCCCTTTTTTTTTTTTTTTTTACAGAGGACAAAATGCATCACAGGGTCATTGTTTACGAACATATTTAACCCTTAAAAACTCAAACAGCCTCCGACGACCAAAACCATCTACTGATCTAAACGGTTTAATACCTGTTGATCCATTAATCCTATCAATACATGTCAATAACTGGTGTAAAATACAGTTTGTGATCTTTCATGGTCATCAGATATGACTCATTTGGATGTTCAGAGGCTCCGTAGTTACCATGGAAACACCGTCATCTTCTACAGCATTAATTCACCAGTAAATGACAGTTGTTGGAGACTCTTATTTTTACATTCAGTTAACGATTATATGATATTTTACTGGAAAAGTCACTTTTTTTTAGTTTTCTCTGTTTTTTTATATAGTAACCCTCACATTTTAAACCAGAATGATGATTAAAGTACATGATCTGTAAATTTAATACAGGAAAATATCTGATTTCCACTGAAAAAGTCAAAATACAGAGGATAATTATAATAAATGGTGATAAATCACTTAGAAAAGGTTTAATAGTAAGAAAAATTCCTTTGAGAACTGCCATGAAAGTAACACTGGGTCTTTATGGGTTAAAATATGACCTTTACCATTAAACTCCATTTAAACCAGTTTCAAATATGAACTGAATGCGATTGGACACGTCCCATTGTCTCTGTTTCTGAATAATTCATGCGTGAAAGGGTTAAAGTGTGGGCACAAACATCATTAAACGCTGTGTTTAATGGGATCTGTTGCCAGTAGCTGGAGCTGACACACTGACATACATATTATACATCCACCAAACACAAGGAGTTACAGTTTGGTGAATAACAGGGGTGTGCAAAACGAAAACACTCCAGTAAACGGTACGTCCAAACACAACTTCTGTGGTCAAATGCATTGTGTTTGTCCCACAGGTATGGAGGACCACCCCCTCATTTACCCAGTCAACCAAAAATGCAGACGGAAATGTCAAAAAGACACGCAGAAATGTCACATAGTGGAAGAAATGCAAGAGGAGGAATACTGGGAAGGTAAAATATAACTATGAATAAAAAAAAATAAAAAAAAGTCAAATGAAAAGAAATATATAAATAAATAATGTTGGGATCATACTAGAGATAAAGAAAGTGTAAATAGAAAACACAAAATAAATGCAGGGATAAAAATTAAGAGGGGAAAATATAAATAAAGACAAACTAAATAAATAACGAAATGTTAAAGTAATAACTCAGATTTTTAACACATACATTAAAACGGTTAGAAATGACAATACAAACTACCGTTTTGTCACATTTTACAGATAACGTCATAGAAAATGCATTTTTTTTATATCATGTATTGTCACATGAATTAATTTATCATTTTTATATTTCTGTATATATTATTAAATATGGCACGGTCGGTCCTCCATACACAGGCTGTACAGCAACGAAAAAGCAACTGACTTTCATTCCAGTGGGTTCAATTTGGGGAAAAAAGCCCCCGTTGTGATATTTTGTGTTTCTATTGATTTGTGACTGTGGCTCTTGTGCTTTTTCATGTAAACCCACTATTTTGAATGTATCTGTACTTTTTGAAGCACTGCCTGGTATGACATCATAATCTTACTTTCTAAAGAACATGTACAGGAGATCTACTGAAACCAGAAACCACAAATGATATTGGGTTAATAAAGCTGTAACACCAATAAACTCCTGTTGTCAGAGCGCTGTGGTCTGTCGTCTCTGCTGTGGTGTGTGGAACTCTGTGTCTGAACACTGGAAACCAGCAGAAACCAGCAGAAACCAGGAGAAACCAGTAGAAACCAGCAGAAACCAGCAGAAACCAGGAGAAACCAGCAGAAACCAGTAGAAACCAGCAGAAACCAGCAGAAACCAGGAGAAACCAGCAGAAACCAGGAGAAACCAGCAGAAAGAAACCAGGAGAACCAGCAGAAACCAGGAGAAACCAGCAGAAAACCAGGAGAACCAGGAGAAACCAGCAGAAACCAGGAGAAAACCAGGAGAGAACCAGCAGAAACCAGGAGAAACCAGGAGAAACCAGCAGAAAACCAGGAGAAACCAGCAGAAACCAGTGACCCCGCCCCCAAAGGTTTTTTAGTTCGCTTTGTGTGTTTCTTTATTTTTCACACTCTAGCAGCAAAACTATTGGTTGAATTCATACCAGATGTGGTTTATAGATTACCAGTGACCCAGAACAGATGTGGTTACATTTTGGGAACAGTAGGTCAAAGGTCACATTTTTTATGATTTTTTAAAAATTTATTTTTTCCCCATTTATTTATAATGGGCAAAAATTTCAAGTGTCTGTAGCAGCAAAACTACTGGTTGAATTCATACCAGATTTGGTTTATAGATTGCCAGTGACCCAGAACTGGTGTCAGTACATTTTCAGAAAAGTAGGTGAAAGGTCAATTTTATTTATTTATTTTTTTAAATTTTCCCCCCATTTACTTATAATGGGTGAAATTTCACCTGTCTGTAGCAGCAAAACTATCGGCTGAATTCACTCTAAATTGCGTTTGTATATTACCACTGACCCAGAGTAGATGTGGTTACATTTTCAGAAAAGTAGGTGAAAGGTCAATTTTTTTTCATGAATTTAAAAAAAAAAATTTCCGTTTACTTATAATGGGGCAAAAATTTAAAATATCTGTAGCAGCAAACTACTGGTTGAATTATATACCAAATTTGGTTTATATATTGCCAGTGACCCAGAATAGATGTCAGTACATTTTGGGAACAGTAGGTGAAAGGTCAAATTTTGTATTTTTGGTTTTTTTTTTTCCCTCCATTTACTAATATGGGTAAAAATTCAAGTGTCAGTAGCAGCAAAACTATCGGTTGAATTCACACCAAATTGGCTTTATAGATTACCAGTGACCCAGAACAGGTTTGATTCCATTTTGGGAAACATGGGTCAAAATTCTGATTATTAATGAATTTTTTTTACCTCTTTTTTTTCTCATATTTACTTATAATGGGCAAAATTTCACATGTCTGTAAAAACATCCATTTTGTTTTAATGTACTTCACACTTGGCATATACATATATATATATATATATATATATATATATATAGAGAGAGAGAGAGAGAGAGAGAGGCAATTAATATGACATCAGCACACGCATAGACATGATGACATCAGCTGGACCGATGCCAAAATAAGCTACAATACGTACGAGGGGCGGGGCTTGTGTCTGGAACCACTTGTCATGTTTCGTATTTCAGCATGAATTCTCATTATTTATTTTGGTATCATGTCAGTACATGAAGACTTATTTCATGTATTTTTCAAAAAACATTTCAAGTACTCCCTAGGCTTCTTCCAAGTACCCGTGGGGGTACGAGTACCCCGCTTTGAGAAGCCCAGGTCTAAACCCGTAGAAACCAGATCTACAGACGTTTGTCCTTCTGTAGAAACTCAATACTAAGGTCATGTGAAGAAATCAGATGAAGAGTAGCCCTTACTTTTAATGGAAAAATCAGTGTTGGAAGCCAAAGGTAGCTCCTCACTCTTGTACTGGCGCTGGAAAGTCATGGCGTAACCACGGCAACACAGATAGAAACTAGGCGCATCATTTATTCCAGTGTTGATTCCAGTGCAACGGAAGACAGAGATGAAACGTTGAGACCTGACCTAGATTTGAAGGAGCAAGTGTTAGGAGTCAATCTGGAAAATGAATCAAATAAGAATCTTATGTTAATACACACACACTTTTAATTAAGCTTCTATTCTAATTCTGACACTACTTGTCATAAGCTGTTCAACATTCTGTGCTGTGTTTAATAGGCATGTGTGTGTGTGTGTGCGTGTGTGCGTGTGTGTGTGTGTGTGTGCATGTGTGTGTGTGTGTGTGTGTGACAGGTTGTTGTAAAAACAGAAATAAAGTGAGTGCACTAATGTAAAGCCAAACAATGTAAGTCATTCTTCTTTAGTTGTACGGCTGCTCACATAGAGATAAGAGGCGCTGCGTTGCCATGGTGAAGGTGTGATCATCGTTTTCTCGGCACCGTTGCTGCACATTTGTGTGTGTCTCATTATGAGGATGAATAATCACCAGAAAAAGGTTCGCAGTCAAGAGGTATCTTACATGGTATTCGATCGTGTAGTCACGAGTTATCGTATACCTAAGATCAGAGGCCTAATGTGTGTGTATGTACGAAGCGTTATCGCCCCCCAGTGGTCAAATGTTAAGGCTATATATAGTATGTGCATCAAAAGTTGATATTTCCGACAAAATTCCAAATGTGCATAAAAAGTCCCCTAGGTGACTAAAAATGGACATCCAAGGTATTTCAAGTGTTTTCAACATTGTTTCCATTGGTCATTATCCGTCCCCCAGTGGCCAAATGTATATTAAAGGTGTGATTATCATTTTTTTTCCCACACAGATGAATAATCACCAGAAAAAGTTCGCAGTCATGAGGTGTCTTACATGGTGTTTGATCGTTTAGTTGCGAGTCTTCGTATATCGGAGGTAAGATGCCTAATGTGTATAACTGTGCTAAGCATGATCGCCCCTGGTGGTCAAATGGGAAGGTTTGGTATGTGCTTTAAAAATTTAATTTCAGGTCCCAATTGACTCCAACAAGGTTCTAGGTGACTAAAACGGACGTCCACAAGAATTTTAACGTATTTTTTAACAGTATTCCCTCCGGTGCAGCGCCTCCTAGTGGTACAGTGGTAAGGCCTGGTTGTGAATCAAAATTGACGTTTTTGATGATGTTTCAAACGCCCCCAAACAGTGTTGTAGAGTACGGTGACTCACTCCAGGCAGTTACTGTATTTACTGATATGTATTCAGATTTCATTAATATTCTATTCAGCCTCTGTTGATTTTCATGTTATTTTCCTATTTTCTTATTTCGTGGTGTTCCTTTATTCTTTATTATCTGTTATTAATTTAAGGGGAAAATCTTATGTTCAAGTATAATAAAAAGTAGCAAGAAAGAAGTTACGAATACTACAAAAAACAGACATAAACAGTGGTTAGGGTTAACCTTTAAGTACGAATTCCACTTCGTATGAAAAAATTGGCTTACGATTCGTGGCTCTAGTGAAGTTTTTGTCGGTAAATCTGAGTATAAATGTTCGGTAGGAGCAGGAACAAACTCCCCTTACAGGTCTGATGTCCTGAGACCCAGTAATGCATTTTGTCCTCTGTGGGGGACAAGTTTCAACGCTTTATTTAAAATAAATAAATAAACTTTGGGGACTTTAACACTGTTACTTTACAAAACGTAGAAACCACCCTGAGGGATTTTTTTTCTTTGTCTCTTTGGTGTCCTGTTGCTCCCAAAGTAAAAGAAACTCATTTCCAAATTGCATGTTCAGTTTACCCTGCTAATGATTTTTTGCATAAAAGATTTAATTTGCTGTGGATCCCTGTGTTTTCTGTTCCTCTGAAGCCGAAGCCATTGATCATTTGTTTTTAATAGTTCACACAGCATTGCCTTTTGGGCTGATATTCACGGTTGGTTGTCCTTAAAATTGAAAATATTCCATCTGTTACCTCCGCCAAAGAGGTTTCTGGTTTTACCGACGCTGGTTTGTCTGTCTGTCTGTCTGTGTGCAAGACAACGCAAAAAGTTATGGACGGATTTGGATGAAAAATTTCAGGTAAAGTTGATACTGGCACAAGGAACAAATGATAAAATTTTGGTGGTGATCGGGGGGGGGGGTTTGGTTCTAGTTTATTTATTATTTTCTGTTTCAATATTGTCATTCTATTTCAAAATGTCTTAATTTTTTGTTTATTTTGTTTCAGATAGTTTTAATACACAGGTGTCAAACATGTGGCCCAGGGGCCAAATCCGGCCACCAAAGGGTCTGGTCCGGCCCTGGAATTGAATTTGTGAATGCAACAAATTACACTAAGATATGAACAACCCTTTTATTCAGGTTCCACATTCAGACCAATTCAATCTCAGTGGGCAGGACCAGTCAAATACTATCATAAGAACATAGAAATAATGACAACTCCAGTTTTTTCTTTTTGTAATGTACATATTTTCATGTATTTACACTAAAACAAAGTATACATTTTGCAAAAAAAATGTGAATAACACTGAACAAATATGAACAACCTGAAATGTCTCTAAGAAAAGTCAGTACAATTTGAATAATATTCCACATGTTATTAAATGTTGTGTGTTTGTAGATCCACTGTGATCTGTAAGTTCTAATGTACATGTGGAAATGATAAACTGAGGCAGAATAGTGTTCAAATTACACTGATTTTGTCAGTTTGTTCATGTTATTCACATCTTTTGAAAGGATAGTTTGTAGATGTAAACCTGTTCATAATGTAAATTTACTTTTTTCTCTCCTTCAAACATGGAGAAAAGTTTGGAGTTGACATTATTTCATATTATTCTGTTATTATTGACTGGTTCAGCCCACTGCAGATTAAATTCAGCTGAACGTGGAACTGAACTAACATGAGTTTGACAGCCGTGTTGTAACCGTTGTATTTAACCATTCCACCATGTCTCCAAATGCATTTCAGTATTACTCTTCTGATATATGTTCATTCTTGTTATATAAATTTGCTTTGTGCCAATAATAATAATAATAATAATAATAATAATAATAATAATAATAAGAAGAAGAAGAGAAGAAGAAGAGAAGAAAAGAAAAATGTCCGCTGGAAAAAATATTAAATAAATAAATAGATAATTTGAAAATATCTGTGTCATCATTGTCGTTTCCAATCAAGGCAATTATTTAATGTAAAAAAAACCTAAACTAAACTTTTTCTTCTGGGTCTCTGGAGGATCTGGACCTGGTCCGGGTTCTGGGCTCAGGGTGTACTGGCCCTTTAAGAAAGTAAAGCGGGACATGTGGCAGCCGGCACGCGCGTACGTACCCACGCACGCACGCACGCACGCACGCACAAGTGATCGAGATGTGTTTTAATTAATTCAGTTCAGGTGGTGCTTTTAATTAGTTTGGTGACTACAGTTCGGCGCGTTTTCGGAACATTTAAAAGCAGAAAAAAACTAATATTTTCGGACACGCTTACGATGAAATAACCTGCGCGTGCGGACGGAGAAGAAAGAGAGAGACCCGGAAGAAGAAAAAGAAGAAAAAGAAGAAAAAAAAAAAAGAAAAAAGGACCGAAGTTCAAGCGGATGTTTGAGAAGAACCTTCTTCCTCCCGCAGATGGACTCTTCTTGAAGGTAAATAAGCTAATAAAACCACTTTATTTGTCGTTAAATGTGATAGTTTGTCTCTAACTGCTCTGTTTCTGTTTAAAAAAAACCCTTAAATGTACTTTTCACTGTTTTTGGAGCTGGAACAGTTTAATTATATTTGAATTAATTTCAATGAAGAAAACAAACTCAGAAAACGAACAAAGTTATGGAAGATAAAGTCCTACTGGGAGGTTCTGCTGGTCCAGGGGCTCACACAGTCTGTTTAGGATTGAAAACATTTAGTACAAAAGCAGCTGATGGCGTGTGGTAATCAGATTACTTCTGTGAACTCAGTGGTTATATATCACATGGTGGGATCCAACCAGTGATCCAGTTTTCTACAATAAGAAACCAATTACTGCAATTTAAAGTGGAAGTGTTACAGTTTATAGTGGTGCTATGTTTTTGGTTGTCATCAATTTATTTTTCTTATTGCTTTTTACTATTATGACTATTATTACTTTACTTTTTTAAATATTATTATTGTGTTTTTTAAATTATGTTCTGAAGTTTACAGACTGGGTTTATGATAGAACAATCAACATCACGTTTAAAGGGAAAACAAACAAAAAAAACCTCTACCAGATGTGTGTGCAAAAGTTTTTTTATAGTGTCTGAAAGGAAATAGAGTTGAGAGATGGATGCAAATGTGTGTTACAGAAACCTAAAAAAGAAGTGAAAAGAAGATGCATTTGTTTCAAAGGGGTTCAACTGTGGAATAGTGCAAATGTAAAACTGAAACAATGGATTTCCTTTATGTTCAAAAAAGTATTATGTGCATCTATATTTGAGTATTGTGGCTGTAATATAAATACAGTCTACTCTCGTTATACCGCCAACTTCCGTTCACGGCCAAATTGGCGGTATAGCGAAAATGCAGTTACAACGGGTTGCGTCCATAATGCGCATGTCTGTACTATATGATGTCTGTGCTGCCTCCGTTAACCCGTTCTAATTACGTTTCTAAATAAATCTTGATTCTGTTATGTTGTAAGGGATCATTTAAAGTGGGGAAACATTTTAAACATTATTATACCGTGTCAGGAAATGACACCCCATCATGTTGAGGCTTTGGCTTAATCCCACGTCCTCTTCCCGACATCCTGACCTACTGAGTGTTCTGCGATAATGAACGGTGGCCGTTCCGTAGACCTACTCGTAGCTTGTCGCGATCAGCGTCTGGCGCGTTTGTTTCAGTGCATTGTTAAAATGTATGTGTACTCGATGGCAATCACGCTGGCGGTATAACGGTCCGGAAATCAGTGGTATAAGTGTTGTTTGTGCATGGAACTGGGCTGGCGGATGGCGATAGGCGGAAATGGTGGTATAACGGCGGGCAGACTGTATGTGTGTGTGTGTGTGTGTAATTAATTTTTTCTCTTTCATCTTGAAACCATGTATTGTGTGCATCTTAAGCTATAAAGTAGGCGGGATTAATAAGATTTGCTTCTGCCTGAACCTTTTTTCAGTCAGAAATGCACATGTCAAATAAATAAAATATATATACAGTTATATGTGAAATAAATTTATTTATTTATTTATTTATTTATATATATATATATATATATATATATATATATACACACACACACACAGTTGTATGTGAAATAAATATATATACAGTTATATGTAAAAAAAAAAAAAAAAAAAAAAAAAAAAAAATATATATATATATATATATATATATATATGTGTGTGTGTGAATAATAAATATATATATATACAGTTATATGTTTAAAAAAAAAAAAAATTATATATATATATATATATAATATATTATACACAGTCTACTCTCGTTAAACCGCCCGCCGTTATACCGCCATTTCCGCTTATCGCCATCCGCCAGCCCAGTTCCATGCACAAACAACACTTATACCATTGATTTCCCGACTGTTATACCGCCAGCGGCGCGGCACCTCCGAGGTGCGGCTCCCAGTGTTGTCTTTTCTGTGGAAACCGGGTCGAAATGGCTCTTTGAGTGTTAAAGGTTGCCGATCCCTGCCTTACAACATAACAGAATCAAGATTTATTTAGAAACGTAATTAGAACGGGTTAACGGAGGCAGCACAGACATCATATAGTAAAGACATGCACATTATGGACGCAACCCGTTGTAACGCCATTTTCACTATACCGCCAATTTGGCCGTGAACGGAAGTTGGCGGTATAACGAGAGTAGACTGTGTGTGTGTATATATATATATATATATATATATATATATATATATATATATATATATATATATATATATATATATATTTGCTGGAAAAAATGATTCGACCATCAGAAGTCCTCAAAAACAATGGTTATGTAATCCAGTCCTAACTCCTGTGTGTATCATGTGACTAAAACAGACAGAAAAGAAAACATGGAATGAGTTAAAGCACTGTTTTTACATAATGATGTAAGAACTGAAGTGATTTTGGTTATTATCAAGAAAAAAACACGCATACACAGAGGCCACTGGGCTTTTATAATATAGATCTGATAATAAGTAAATACATTAAAAAATGTGCAAACGTATATAAAATCTAAACTATCCACATGTTGGACAGTAAACCTCCTTGAATCCTTCATTTACTGTTTGGTGTTTAAAACCTTTGAATCCATTCAGTCATTTTTTTTCCACTTGGTGAAATGAAATTCAGTGGTTTTATTTTTTTTTTTTTTAATTAATTTGAAAAATTACATCTACTCCTTAAGTTAACAAGGAATACCCATCGTGGCATAAATATTAGCCAGAGACTAATTGTCCTTTAAGTGTTGTTTTCGGTGGTTTTCTTCTGTGCTATAAAACCCTCAGTAGTAACAAAAGCCCTTCAGATCTGACATTCCTGCTCATTAGTAAATGAGATAAAGCGTCCACTGGGTTTTATATGTGCATAAACACAGACTCAAAAACCCCCCCAGGCTTCATCCTGTTTCAGTCGGTACACCTAACTCTAACTCCGACTCTGTGCTATTAAACACTTTATTTCATTTCCTTAGTCCAGAGTTTTTCATGTTGTTTGTCTGGTGTTTTTGAGTTCGGCTTCACTCTTTGACATCATAGATAACTGACTTGATTTGTTGTTTTAGGAAATAACTTATGCATTTCAAAACTATTCTTTCACAATAAAATTAAAGAACCACAACTATAATGTAGAACCAGAAAAATAAGTGTAAATTTAACAGTATTCTGCCTCAGGTCATCATTTACACATGTGCATTAGAACTTGAATACACAAAACATTTATTAACGGCAGAGTATTGATAAAATTACACTTATTTTTCCTGTGAAAGTTCATGTTCATATTTGTTCAGGTTATTCACATTTTTGTATTCAGACCAATATGATCTAAAGTGGGTCGGACCAGTAGAATAATAACATAACTGGTAAATAATGTTAAAAATGGACAAAAAAAAAGAGAACCATGATCAGAATACACTAAAAAATTACCAAATATGGATAAAATAAACAAGAAGAAGAACAAAACTTGGACAAAAATGTCCAAAAATTTGAGAAACAACAGAATATTGTTCAAATTACACTTATTTCTACCAAGACATTTAAGGTTATTGATATTTATTCAGGTTATTCACATTTTTGTGTTCAGACCGATATGATAGGACCAGTAGAATAATAACAAAATAATCTATAATGTTAAAAATGGACAAAAAAACAGAAACACGGACAGAAATAAACAAAAAAATTACCAAATGTGAATAAAATAAACAAGAAGAAGAAGAACAAAACTTGAACAAAAATGTCCAAAAATTTGAGAAACAATAGAATATTGATAAATTACACGTATTTTTCCTATGAAAGTTCATGTTCATATTTGTCAGGTTTTACACCTTTTTGTATTCAGACCAATATGATCTAAAGTGGGTTGGACCAGTAAAATAACATAATAACTGATAAAATGTTAAAAATGGACAAAAAAAAGAAACATGATCAGAAATACACTAAAAATTACCAAATATGAATAAAATAAACAAGAAGAAGAACAAAACTTGCACAAAAATTTGACAAACAACAGAATATTGTTCAAATTACACTTATTCTATTGAGACATTTCAGTTTTCATATTTTTCAGGTTATTCTTTTTTTTATTCAGACCAATATGATAGGACCAGTAGAATAATAACAAAATAACCTATAAATAATGTTAAAAATTGACAAAAAAAGAAACATGAACAGAAATAAACCAAAAAAAAAAACAAAAACAAATGTGAATAAATTGAACAAACAAACGTACACAAAAATGTCCAAAAATGTGAGAAACAGTATTGTTAAAATTAGTTATTTTTATTAACACATTTCAGTTGTTCATATTAGTTCAGATTATTCATTTATTTTGTGAAAGGATAGATTGTAAATGTAAAACTGTTCATGTAATTTTACTTTTAAACCAGTCAAATAATAACATAATAACCTGTGAAGAATGTCACTTAAAAAAACTAAAACTCACTCCTTTAATGTCAAAAAGCTAACACCTTCACTTTCCTGGATGTCAGGAGGATACAGGAATAGAAAGAGGAAGGGGTCTGAAAATGAATTAATTCCAATTTAATGTGCAACGTTTTCTATTTACTGCTCTGACCCACTTTAGATCACATGTGGAACCTGAACTAAACTGACTTGAAGGTCACTGCTTGTTAATATTCAGTTTAATTTGTACTTTTCATGGGTTGGATTGGACTCTTTTGGGTCGTAGGTTTGACCCCCCCCCCCCCGGTTTATGTCAGTTATGGATGTATTTACGAAGCCGAGGACGAAGACAGTGATAATGGTAGTTACTACTATCATAATAACCTATAAATGATAACTAGCAATAAAATAAAAAATTAAAATTAATTACATTAAAATCACATGTTTACATTTACAAACTATTCTTTCACAAAATAAGTGAATAACCAGGATGAATATGAAGAACTTGAACTGTCTTAATAGAGTTCAGTGTAATTTTACTAATATTCAGCCTGTTGTTGTTAAATGTTGTGTGTATTTGTAGCTCCACTGTGATCTGTAAAAGGGTTTTATTCCATCTGTATGGGTAAGAGTGTAACGGCAAAATTAGCTAAAAAATAATGACCAGTCTAGACTTTCTCCTGAGTTTAATGTGATTTAAAAAAAAAAAACAACAAAATTACATGATAAAATGTCTACATTCACCAAAAAAAATATGAATAAACTGAACAAGTGAAAGACCTGAATATCGAAAGAAAAATAAGTGCAATTCTAACAATATTCTGTTCGTGTTTATCAGTTTTGTTTTTTTTTCATTTTTGTGCAAGTTTTGTTCCTGTTATTGTTTATTTTATTCACATTTGGTAGTTTTTTTGTTTATTTCTGTTCATGTTTTGCTCCCCCCCCCCCCCCCCCCCCCTTTAACATTATTTATAGGTTATATTTTACTGGTCCGACCCACTTTAGATCATATTGGGCTGTGAATAATAAAGGAAGCAGGAAGGAAAGGAAAAATAAGTGTAATTGTACCAGTTTACTTCCTGTTATTAATGTTTTGTGTATTTGTAGCTCCACTTGTATAAATAATAAACTGAGGCTGAATATTGTTAAAATTACATTTATTTCTCTTTAGAAATACCAGGTTCTTCATGTTATTCACATTTTTAAAGGATAGTTTGTAGATGGAAACATTTTCATAATATAATTTTGCCTTATTTTTTCCACACTAAAACACAGATACAAATGTTGTCATTATTTACAGGTTATTATGTTATTATTTTACTTTTAAATTGATCTGAATGTGGAACCTGAACTAAAATGAGTTTAACGTCATTGATTCTTAATATATTAAGTGTACTTTTTGCATTTCATAAATTCATCCACTGGTAGAAATTGGACTGTTTTGGTCCAGGTTCTTCATGTTATTCTCATTTTAAAGGATAGTTTTGTAGATATAAACATTTTCACTATGTAATTCTGCCTTTTTTCATTCTAAAACATAGAGAAAACTATGGAGTCGACATAATTTCCAGGTTATTATTTTACTTTAGATCATCTTGTTCTGCATGTGGAACCTGAACTAATGAGTCTGACAGGCCTGTTTTAAGTAGAATGTGTTCCATTTAGTGCACAACCTTAATTTAGTCCCCTGTTAATAGACTTTTAACACTTCCTGTCCAGTAGAAACCATTACTTTGTTCAACAGCGCGTTGGGTAATATTTTTTTACTCGTAAGCCATTTTACAACAGACTCATGAATATAAGCAACAAATGAGTAAAAAAATCTACAAAATCAGGAACAAAAGGGACAAAAATGCATTAACGTAAGGAGCAGAATCGATTAATAATGAACAAAATGAGATGAAATTAATAAAAATGATGAATATAAGCAACAAAATGAGTAAAAAAATCTACAAAATAAGGAACAAAAGGGTCAAAAATGAGCAGAATCGATTAATAATGAAAAAATTAGATGAAATTAATAAAAATGACAAATATAAGCAACGAAATGAGTAAAAAATCTACAAAATAAGGAACAAAAGGGACAAAAATGCATTAACATAAGAAGCAAATTGATGAAAAATGAACAAAATTAGATTAAATTAATAAATATGATATATAAGGAATGAAATGAGTAAAAAATCAACAAAATAAGGAACAAAATGGGCAAAAATGCATTAATATAAGAAGCAGAATCGATTTAAAAACAAAATGAGATGAAATTAATAAAAATGACAAATATAAGCAACAAAATTAGTAAAAAAAATGAATATAAGCAACAAAATGAATAAAAATGACAAATATAAGCAACAAAATGAGTAAAAAATCAACAAAATCAGGAACAAAATGGACAAAAATGCATTGACATAAGCAGAATTGATGAAAAATGAACAAAATGAGATGAAATTAATAAAAATGATGAATATAAGCAACAAAATGAGTAAAAAAAATAACAAAAATAAGGAATAAAGGGACAAAAATGCGTTAACATAAGGAGAAGAATTGATTTAATAATGAACAAAATGAGATAAAATGAGTAAAAATGACAAATATAAGCAACAAAATGAATAAAAGATCAACTAAATAAGGAACAAAAGGGACAAAAATGCATGAACCTAAACAGCACAATCAATAAAAATTGAACAAATGAGATGGGAATTAATAAACGTGACAAATATAAGCAACAAAATGAGTACAAAAAATGGATATAAGCAACAAAATGCATAAAAATGATGAATATAAGCAACGAAATGAGTAAAAAAAATCAACAAAATAAGGAAGAAATGGACAAAAATGCATGAACATAAGGAGCAGAATCGATTATAATGAATAAAATGAGATAGTTAATAAAAATGACAAATATAAGCAACAAAATGAGTAAAAAAATGAATATAAGCAACAAAATGCATAAAAATGATGAATATAAGCAACAAAATGAGTAAAAAATCAAACAAAATAAGGAAGAAAATAGACAAAAATGCATGAACATGACAAGCAGAATTGATGAAAAATGAACAAAATAAGATAAAATTAGTAAAAAATGATGAATATAAGCAACAAAATGAGTGAAAAATCACAAAATAAGGAAGAAAATGGACAAAAATGCATGAACATAAGGAGCAGAATCGATTATAATGAATAAAATGAGATAAAATTAATAAAAGGACAAATATAAGCAACAAAATGAGTAAAAAAAAAAGAGCAAAATAAGGAACTAAACTCATATGACATTTTAGAACAGACTCCTTTATTTTTCATCCTGGCTTTATTTGTTGATCAAGGATTGGAGTGAGTTGATGGTGTGAAAAGTAAAAAAGTGGAATAAAGCGTGGAACATGTTCTGGTGGTGGAAGGCTGAACAAAAGCAGAATCAGAGGCTGCATGTGTGGATGAAATGAAGACACGGCAGCTGCAGGGAATCTTTATTTATTGATAAAGACTTTCTTCTGCAGCCGAACATCAAAGGTATGATAACACATGAGGTGTGGTGTGTGAGATGGGATGGAATCAGACGCTGTGTACAGTGTGTGTTTTACAGTGACAGCCAAATCAGGTCACCGAGTTAAGATCAAAGGAACACAACGGCACAAAACACGCCCGTCAATCACACGCATTTACATTCACTCCATTCATTTGCCTTCGTCCGCAGTCGGCTCGTCAGGAAACTGGAATCCATCCCGGTACCGAGGTGGAGTTCATTCACCCAGACGTGTCACCGCGACAACACGGGTGAGTCCAATATTTATCCACTCATATATTTATATATGTGCATATGGAACACACTGAATCCAAACTATTTATGAATGAAAGGACAGGAAGGAAGATGAAAACACTCAGACTGCAGATGCATAGATATACGAAGAAAGTGAATACAAATGATGAATGTAAGCAACAAAATGAGTCAAAAAATGAACATAAGCAACAAAATGAGTCAAAAAATGAACATAAGCAACAAATGTGTAAAAATGATGAATATAAGCAACAAAATGAGTCAAAAAATGAATATAAGCAACAAAATGAGTCAAAAAATGATATAAGCAACAAAATGAGTCAAAAATGAATATAAGCAACAAAGAGTCAAAAAATGGATATAAGCAACAAAATGCATAAAAATGATGAATATAAGCAACAAAATGAGTCAAAAAATGAACATAAGCAACAAAATGAGTCAAAAAATGAACATAAGCACAAAATGTGTAAAAATGATGAATATAAGCAACAAAATGAGTCAAAAAATGATATAAGCAACAAAATGAGTCAAAAAATGATATAAGCAACAAAATGCATAAAAATGATGAATATAAGCAACAAAATGTGTCAAAAATGAATATAAGCAACAAAATGAGTCAAAAAATGAATAAGCAACAAAATGAGTCAAATGATGAATAAGCAACAAAATGAGTCAAAAAATGAATATAAGCAACAAAATGAGTCAAAAAATGAATATAAGCAACAAAAGTGTCAAAAATGGATATAAGCAACAAAAGCATAAAATGATGAATATAAGCAACAAAATGAGTCAAAAATGAATATAAGCAACAAAATGAGTCAAAATGATGATATAAGCAACAAATGAGTCAAAAAATGAATATAAGCAACAAAATGAGTCAAAAAATGAATATAAGCAACAAAATGAGTAAAAATGATGAATATAAGCAACAAATGAGTAAAAATGATGATATAAGCAACAAAATGAGTAAAAATGATGAATATAAGCAACAAAATGAGTAAAAATGATGAATATAAGCAACAAATGAGTCAAAAAATGAATATAAGCAACAAAATGAGTCAAAAATGAATAAGCAACAAAATTAGTCAAAAAATGAATATCAAGCAACAAAATGAGTAAAAATGATGAATATAAGCAACAAAATGAGTCAAAAAATGATGAATATAAGCAACAAAATGAGTCAAAAATGAACATAAGCAACAAAATGAGTCAAAAAATGAACATAACAACAAATGTGTAAAAATGATGAATATAAGCAACAAAATGATCAAAAAATGAATATAAGCAACAAAATGAGTAAAAATGATGAATATAAGCAACAAAATGAGTCAAAAAATGAATAATAAGCAACAAAATGAGTCAAAAAATGGATAAGCAACAAAATGCATAAAAATGATGAATATAAGCAACAAAATGAGTCAAAAAATGATATAAGCAACAAAATGAGTCAAAATGATGAATATAAGCAACAAAATGAGTCAAAATGATGAATATAAGCAACAAAATGAGTCAAAAAAGAATATAAGCAACAAAATGAGTCAAAAAATGAATATAAGCAACAAAATGAGTCAAAAATGGATATAAAGCAACAAAATGCATAAAAATGATGAATATAAGCAACAAAAATGAGTCAAAAAGAATATAAGCAACAAAATGAGTCAAAATGATGAATATAAGCAACAAAATGAGTCAAAAAATGAATATAAGCAACAAAATGAGTCAAAAATGAATATAAGCAACAAAATGAGTCAAATGATGAATATAAGCAACAAAATGAGTAAAAATGATGAATATAAGCAACAAATGAGTAAAAATGATGAATATAAGCAACAAAATGAGTAAAAATGATGAATATAAGCAACAAAATGAGTCAAAAAATGATGAATATAAGCAACAAAATGAGTCAAAAAATAATGAATATAAGCAACAAATGATAAAAATGATGATATAAGCAACAAAATGAGTCAAAAAATGATGAATATAAGCAACAAAATGAGTCAAAAATGAACATAAGCAACAAAATGAGTCAAAAAATGAACATAAGCAACAAAATGAGTCAAAAATGAACATAAGCAACAAAATGAATAAATGATGAATATAAGCAACAAAATGGGTAAAAAATTTCCAATTTTTTCCCAATTTTTCCAGTTTTGTATTGAAATTCCAGTAGTTCCAGTCCAATTTTTTTTTTTTTTTTTTTTTACCTCTGGCAGTTCATCTGTTATCTTTGTACCATTTCAAGCTGTTCATTGGACTGGAACTGCTGGAATTTCAATACATAACTGGAAAAATTGGGAAAAAATTGCAAAAATTGGGGTGTTCTAAAACTTGACCAGTTGTGTGTGTGTGTGTCTACACACATCTATATATATCTATATTATATATTATATATATATATATATATATATATATATTATATATATATGTTGAAATATAGCAGTCATAATAATAAAAAAACATAATAATTTAGATGTCATGTCATTATTTATAAGCATTTTTAATGTTATTTTCACATTAAACCATGAAGACACTCTCATAGTAATCATTTCTAGGTTATTAGTTATTATTTTTTTTTGATCACAGATAAACTGGCTGTTGATGTTTCTCAGTGTAAGTTTTCCACTTTTAATTCATCCAGTGGTCCAGATCAGAACCTGTTTAGGGCCCGTTTTGGACCGCAGACCGCATGTTTGACACCAAAACCAACACACGCACTGACTGGATGAGGACATTATTCTACTGGTCTACACTTTATATTATATACTATATATACTTTCAAAATGTTTACATAAACTTTAAATTGTGTAAAAAAAAAAAAAAAAAACAAATTAAAAAATATATTTCAAACTAGAACACTAATATGATACAAATGATTATGTTAATAGGACAAAATGACCAAAGTGTCATAAAAACACTTAGATTAAAGACATTGGGTCATTTTTGACTCATTTATGGAAGAGTGGACGGTCCAAACACTCAGACATTTAAGGGTTAAAGGGTTCCTCAAACTTACATTTATTCTAAAATTTCTTTTAGATTATTTCTCAGAAGTCGTTCATGTCTTGCTTTAAATATTATTTTTTAAACTGAATCAAGAGTTTGGAAACTTCATTAGTATGGTCTATATCCTGAGTTTTCTGTGTTGTGTGTATATACTGTTGATATATTGGTTTTATATTTATTTCCACATACAAAACACAATAACTCAGATACAGTGAAAATAAGGTACATGTGTGTTTTCTGTTCCAGTTTGTTTTGAAATACTTGAATACTTTAACTCCTGAGTAACTGAAAATGAAACAGTCCCATTCATCTGAGGACAGGTGTGTGTCGTCAGTGTTGGCTCAGGAGTCCGTTTTTAATGCATTCATGTGTATGTTGTGGATAAAAATACCTTTGCACTAATGTTCCTTCATGGGACTTTAGTGGAAAAAAGCTTAACGTGTCGGAACTAAAAGTAGTGCAGTCACGAAGAAAACACATTCTGCAAACAAATCTAGACTAAATATTTAAAAGGTCTAAGGCGTTTTCCCTGGATTTAGTTCAGCTGCTGCTTTTGTCGTTGTTGTTGTTGTTTTATATTAAAGCTGGTCCGACCTCTAATGCACAAACAAAGCAGTTTGACTGAAACACACACACGCAGAAGTTCTTAAACACATACGTAACTGGGACACGTTTATTTTTGTTTTTTCACAAACCAAAATAATCCACAGTTATGACAAGTTGTCCAACATAAGGCCTGTGGGCCAAAACCGGCCGCCCCAAAACGGTCCAATCCCTCCCATGAAAAATGTAAAAATGACACTTCTGTGACCAATCAGGGACGTTAAAGGAGTCCAGTGTAGGTCTGTGGTTAGAACTGGTTCTGGACTCATTCAGAACACTGCAGAGTCCAACACTGGAACAAGAACTGGACCAGGGTCTGACCAACCAGTGGGTCTGACCAACCAGTGGGTCTGACCAGGCCCAGTGGACCGTGGCCCGGTGAGATGGTGTCATTCGTCTAATTCTTGTCCACCTCCAGTCGTCTCCGTGTCTCTAAAGCGTCTCTTATATGTCCTTGTTTTGTTTCTCACGTTGTCACTTTGACGTATTTGTGAATAGTCAGAGTTCTTTTAGGTTTAGTAACGTCAGACACTTGTGATCAGAAATGATCAGATGCAGCTCAGTGGAACTGCCAAAACACAAACCAGCTAAAACATAAACATGGCTAAATTATAAACATGGCTAAAACATATCCACGGCTAAAACGTTAACGCAGCTAAAACATAAACGCAGCTAAACATAATCGCAGCTAAATCATAAACACGGCTAAAACATACATGGCTAAATGTTAACGCAGCTAAAAAAAACGACTAAAACATAAAGCTAAAAACAAAACGGCTAAAACATAAAGCTAAAACATAAACAGGGCTAAAACATATACATGGCTGAAACGTTAATGTGGCTAAAACATATAAAAACAGTTATTGCACAGATAAACACAAATACACACTTGTAAACAGAGTACTCATCAGAAATAAATAAATAAAAGTACTGGAAGGTAAAAACAAGTTATTGCACATTCAGTTAAAATACTTGGATGTAGTTACATATTCAATAAAAAAATGAATAAATAAAAAAGTATTTTGTCTGTGTTTGAATGCAGACGTTTCCATGGTGGGTCTTCAGATGATTAGAACTACACAGGCTTCAGAAAAGGGTCTTTGCTCTGCTGTTGTTCCCACCGTTCACAGTATTGATATTAATGAGGGTGATGAAGTGCACACCTCCAATCCTGCAACACTATCAGCATCATAAGGAACAGCTGACCTCTGGGAAACCACTGAGCGCTGACCCTTACCACCATTATTTCATGTAAAATCATTATGTGGTCACCGGTGACGCTCATAATAATCCAACAGGGGACACAGTGACACACACACACACACACATATATGTTTAATTATTTTTTATTCCAAACTAAACGGGGCCCACATGGTGTTTCCAGCTGTAGGAGACTCACATTTCTCATTTTTTCGTTTACGCAGCAATATCTGTGCCCGAACACCAGAGATAGAATCAGTGTTTAAAAGATCCTGAAATATACACACAGTCTTTATTAATTACCTAGAACATGCGTTTAGCTAATATGGAACATTGTAAAAACAATTATTTTAACAACATATATTATAAATGTAAAAGTTGACCACCGAGGGGAAATACAGACCATTGAAATAAATGTGGATAAAACCTTTAAAAACATTTGTTCCGACCCTTAACACTTTATGAGCGAGTTTGGAACATTGTTGAAATATCAGTTTTTGAAGCATGTGGTAAAACTTATCATGTGACCCTGTTGAGGCGTTGACGAGCCCCTGAAAAAAGGTTTGAAACACCCTCAAATGCCTCACACGTCACTAATGGACACTTTGGAATTATAACTAATATTTGGAATTGTTTTCATTTTTAGGTCAATTAAAAAATTTGACCAAAATACCATTTTCGGAACCATGGGACAGGGGGCGCCAACCCCCTGAAATGATGGATTATTTAGAAGTAATTCTAAGTCAGTTTTAATTGTTTTTTTTTTTTTTTATAGTAAATGTTATTGTGTAATTTTTTTGTCAAATGTTTTAATTGACTTAAATATCCTCAAAGGCATCAATTACTGATGTGTGAGGTTTCAGGGTGTTTCAAACCTTTTTTCAGGTGGTCATCAGTGCCCCCCAGTGGTTGAATGTAAGGCTATACTGTGTGCTCCGAAAAATGAAATTTTGGTCAAATTTTTAAATTGATTTGAAAGCACTTCTAGATAATCCCAAAGGTATAAATTAATGTGTGAGGTATTTGAGGGCGTTTTAAGCCATTTCCTAGGGGGTCGTGAGTGCCCCCTGGTGGTCAAACATAAGGATATAGTATGTGCTCTGGAAAAATAAAATTGTGTTAAAATTTTTAAATGTACTCAAAACCAGTTCTAAACTAGAAGCACTCGGAGAGCGCAGACCTCCGCCAAGGCTGATCAGTGGGCCCCCCTGGGCCCCCCACCCCCGATCACCCCCAAAAGTTAATAATTTCTTCCTTATCCCATTCCCAACAAACCCTGAAAATTTCATCAAAATCTGTCCGTAACTTTTTGAGTTATGTTGCACACTAACGGACAGACAAACAGACAGTCAGACAAACAAACCCTGGCAAAAACATAACCTCCTTGGCGGAGGTAATTATCCCAAATGCATCAGTAAGTGGTTTGTGAGTTATTTAGGGAGGTTTGTACGGGGCCCCCCCAGTGGTCAAACGTAGGACTATATCCCAAAAAAGCAAAATTTGGTGAAATTTTTTTAATTTGCTTAAAAAAACATTTCTAAATACTCCCAAACGTATCCATTAGTGACATACTTGTGACGTATTTAATGCTATTTCTAACCATTTTTTGAGGGGAGTCATCAGTGCCCCCCAGTGTTCGAACTTAAGTCTATACTATGTTCTTCAAAAAATAATTTAAAAATTTTTTTTCATTAGCCTGAATCAGTTCTGAATAGTCCCAAAGGCATAAATGAATGAGTGTGAAGTGTTTGAGGGTGTTTTCATCCATTTCCTAGGGGGTCGTCACTGCCCCCTGGTGGTACATAGTTGAAAATGTGCATATTTTGACAATGTTCCACATTTGCCAGAAGGGTTTTCTGGGTAACTAGAAATGGCCATTCCGAGGTATTTTAAGGGGTTTTCAAAGTTTGTTTGGTTTTGTGTGTGGTCCAGTGGTTCAGGACAGTAGAATCCTATCGAGACAACACAGGGACCAGGTTTTAAGGCCCACATGAGAAGAAGTCTGTGAAAGGTCACTACGAAACTTTTCCATCTTCAGATAAGCTAATGCGGTTTACTCCACTTCCATCTCAGTAGTTTGTATTAATAAGATCCTCGGAGGATGAATGAAGAACCAGGGTTTGAGTCTCAGTCTTATAAAAAAATTCTGAAGTCCACCATTAAAACCTTGAAAGTTCAGCTGCTGGTTTTGGTTTACCTCTGTAGCTTAGTGGTAAGACGCTGGTCTGCTAATTCGGGGACAACGGTTCAAGTCTCCTGTTAGCTGTTACTGTTTTGAAGTCCACCACCCAAAGCTGGGAGATAAAACCTCAAGAATGACTGACTTTGCAGTTGTCTCAGTAGTTCAGTGTGGTAAGATACTTGTAAGGTCACATGTGGTCCTGGGTTCAAATCTCACAGATCTCCAAGTCTATTAAAGCTCTCCACCAATTAGTAGACATAAAACCTTTAAAATAACAGGCTTATCTGCCATTCTCGTTGGCTCCTGCTGGTAGAACATTTGCCAGGTACCTGATAGACCAGGGTTCAAGTCTCATGTTAGCTGTTACTGTTTGAAGTCCACCACCCAAAGCTGGGAGATTAAACCTCATGAATCAGCCTGACCTTGCAGGTGTCTCAATAGCTCAGTCTGTTAAGACTCTTGTTAGGTCACAAGTGGTCCTGGGTTCAAGTCTCATGCCTCTCATAGTATTTTAAAGCCCACCACCCAAATAGTAGAGTTAAAACCTTAAAAAAAACAGAATTGTCCACCTGCCATGTTGGCTCAGTCTGGTGAGACGCTTAGCAGGTACTGGTTGGTTCTGGGTTGGAGTCTCATAGTGTTTTAAAACCCTCCACCCAAATAGTAGACTTAAAAGCTTAAAAGAACACAATCACCCACCTCCCTCATTGGCTCTGCTGGTAGGATGCTTGGTAGGTACTGAATGGACCTGAGTTCAAGTCCGGTAGTATTTTATAATAATAATTTATTTGTAAAGCGCTTTCAATCAAAGTGCTGTAAAGATATAAAATCAATCACAATAAAACAATAAACATAAAAGCTAAAAACATTAACAGTAAAAGCACATCACGACTTATAACACAGAGTAAACAAGTGGGTCTTGAGCTTTGCTTTAAAAACATCTACAGAGCATGCCTGCCTTATGTCCAGAGGAAGACTGTTCCAAAGTGTTGGCACACGGAAGGAAAAGGCTGGCCCACCGACAGTCTTTTTCCTGACTTTAGGCACAGTCAGGAGGCCAGATCCTTGAGAGCGAAGGGCACGAGAAGGTGCATACAGTCTAACCAGCTCTGTCAGGTAAGAAGGTGCCGCTCCATTTAAAATTTTATAAGTCAGTAAAAGCACCTTAAAATCAGCACGAACCTGACATGAAAGCCAGTGAAGAGAGGCCAACACTGGGGTAATGTGATCAAATTTCCCAGCTCCAGTCAGAACCCGAGCTGCAGCATTTTGCACCATCTGCAGGACTCTGAATTTTAAAGCCCTCCACCCAAGTAGACTTAAAACCTTCAAAATGACTTAGTTGCCTACCAGTCTCGTTAGTGCAGGCTGGTAGAGCGCTTGGCAGGTACCGAATGGACCTGGGTTCAAGTCTGATAGTATTTTAAAGCCCTCCACCCAAATAGTAGACTTAAAACCTTCCAATAACAGGGTTGTGTACCAGTCTCATTGGCTCAGGCTGGTAGAGCGCTTGGTAGACACCGACTGGACCTGGGTTCAAATCTCACATGTCTCATAATATTTTAAAGTGCACCACCCAAACAGTAGACTTAAAAGCCCACCGAAAATACTTTGAGACTTGAACCCAGGTTCATTCAGTACCTGCCAAGCACTCTACCAGCCTGAGCCAATGAGACAGATGACCAACCCTATTATTTTTGCAGTTTTAAGTCGACTATTTGGGTGGTGGACTTTAAAATACTTAGACATCTACTTTGAGAAGTGTCAGACCTGAACCCAGGTCCGTTTGGGATCATACAAGCATTTACCAGACTGAGCTACTGAGACAACAGTAAAGTTACTCTGTAGGTTTTCAGTTAAATAACGTCCTCCTGGATGCAGATTGTACATAATCCCTTAGATAAAGACTATATACAAACGACTGTTAAAATTCAAACACAGCTAAACCAGAATTCAATCCACAACAGATGAGGTCAAACACCACGACAGAAGTCTGGTTAAATGGACTTAGATGGTCTACTATGTGCCCTAAAAAATGAAATTTTGTGATTTTAAATAAGTGGTTTCAGGCACAACAAACCCCGCCCCTTGCACATATTGGAGCTTATTTTGGCATCGATCCAGCTGACGTCTGCATATCAATAGCCTCTATATATGTACCAAGTTTGAAGTAAATTGAAATAAAATTGGTGTTTTTATAGACGTGACATTTCAGTCATTATAAGATAAGATTGAAAAAATTCATAAAAATTTATAAAAATGTGAAGTTTGACCTTCTTTTCCCAAAATGTAATTACATCTATTCTGGGTCACTGGCAATCTATGAACCCGTTTGGTCTGAATTCAACCAATACTTTTGTTACTGAAGTGTTAACAAAGAAACAAACTAGAAGCACTCGGAGAGCGCAGACCTCCGCCAAGGCAGATCAGTGCCCCGGATTTGGATGAAAATTTCAGGAAATGTTGACACTGGCACAAGGAACAAATGATTAAATTTTGGTGGTGATCGGGGGTGGGGGGCCATGGGGGCTAACTGATCTGCCTTGGCAGGTCTGCGCTCTATGAGTCCGTTCTAGAAAAGACAGCGCAGACCTCCGCCAAGGCAGATCAGTTAGGCCCCGTGGCCCCCCCCCCCCCGATCACCACCAAAATTTAATCATTTGTTCCTTGTGCCAGTGTCAACATTTCCTGAAAATTTCATCAAAATCTATCCATAACTTTTTGAGTTATCTTGTTAACAGACGAACAAACCCTGATGAAAACATAACCTCCGCTGTTCCTTGGCAGAGGTAATTAAACATACAGCGATAGTATGCTCTCCCAAAAATTTTTATAATTGACTTAAAGCTACTTCTGAATAATTTGAAAGGCATCAATTATTATGTGAATTATTTAAGGCTGTTTTAAACCTTTCTTCAGGGGGTCGACGCCCCCTGGTGGTCTAACATAAGGCACATGTACAGTCACAGAAAAAATCTTAGACCACCCATGTTTTCTTCAGTTTCTTGTTCATTTTAATGCCTGGTCCAACTAAAGGTCCATTTGTTTGGACAAATAAAATAAAACAACAAAACTAGCTCATAGTAGTTTAATTTCAGAGCTGATATCTATCCATTTAACATGTTTTCTTGGTAAAAACCAAAATCACTTCAGTTCTTCCATCAATATCTATGGCATTGTACTGACAAAAACAGTGCTTTTAGGCATTCCTTGTTTTCTTTTCTGTCTTAGTCACATGACACACACAGGATTAGGACTGGATTACATAACCATTGTTTTTGATGACTTTCGATGGTCTAATAATTTTTTCCACGACTGTGCTCTGAGAAATGAAATTTTGGTCTAAAACCCCTTCTAAATAATCTCCAAGTCCTACTATCAGATGTTAGTGGTCATGTAAACGGGCTCATTGTTGTAATTTGGAACAGACAGTGTGTGAAGAGGCTTTGAGTGGTTGAATTGGAGAAAAAGGGAAACGTTACCAACTGTGACAAACCCACTGTCAAATAAACCCAAATACAGAAGGAAAAAGCCTGGACATGAACATTGTTAAATCCCTGGAGTGACTCTTCTCTCTGCTCTGATTATCCCTCTCAGAGCCTGGAGGTCCATCTGCCAGAAAACAGAACCAAGACAAAAAGAATCAGTCCTCCAACCACACTCTGACTGTTTTTACCAACATGAAAGCAGACAAACAACAGATTTCTTCAGGGTCATAATGGTGGAAGTTACTTCTGGTGGAGTGAGCATCTAAGAGAAGGAAGACAAACAAATGCAGTTCTAATCCTGCAGAGGCTGGGGTGGATTATTTAGAACATGTTTGAGTCGGTTTACACACTCGTTGTAGTCGATTTCTATGCATTTACTCATTTCATCCGATGGCAAACAACTGGAATGTGACAGGATTAAAAAAGCAGCAGTTAAATATGTGGATTTAATGTGTATGGTAACACAGTTTAACCCTTTACTGCCTACATCTATTTACAGTTATGGAAAAATAAGTTTTGTGTTGTTGCTATGATGCAGATGCTGAATTAAGTGTGGATGTAAATGGGAATTTAACTCCGATAATAACTATGATGCAAATTAGTGACATTAGGCGTAATTGTTACAATACCATTGCTGTCAACTGTGCTGGTTCAGTGAAATATTTCTTACAATATCACATTAAATGAACAAAATAAGCAACAGCATGAGTAAAATGTAAAAAGAAATGAACAAATCCGGCAAAAAAATGATCAATGAAGTTGCGAAGTAATGCATGAAATGACCAAAAATTTACAAAGTCACAAAAGATGAATAAAATGAAGAAATCAATGAAGTATTTGACAAACAGTACAAAACTGAACAAAATAACCAACGACATAAACAAATAACCAACAACATGAACAAAAGTGAACAAATTAAACATGAACAAAAATGAACAAAATAACCAACAACATGAGTAATAAAAATAAACAAAATAACCAACGATTTAAGTAAAAATGAACAAAATAACCAATAACATGAACAAAAATGAACACAATAACCGACACAAACAAAAATGAACAAAATAATTGACATCAACAAAAATGAACAAAATAACCAACACACGGACAAAATGAACAAAATAACTTACATATCAACAAAAATGAACAAAATAACCGATGACATGAATAAAAATTAACGAAATAACCAACAACATGAGTAATAAAATAAACAAAATAACCTACGACATGAGTAAAAATGAACAAATAACCAACGACATGAACAAAAATGAACAAAATAACAGGCACAAACAAAAATGAACAAAATAATTGACATCAACAAAAATGAACAAAATAACCAACACGGACAAAATGAACAAATAACCGATGACATGAATAAAATTAATGAAATAACCAATGATTTGAATGAAAATAAACAAAATAACCTACGACATGAGTAAAAATGAACAAAATAACCAACGACATGAACAAAAATGAACAAAATAACAGGCACAAACAAAAATGAACAAAATAATTGACATCAACAAAAATGAACAAAATAACCAACAACACGAGCATAAATGAACAAAACAACCAATAACACGGACAAAAATGAACAAAATAACTCATGATATCAACAAAATGAACAAATAACCTATGACATGAGCAAAATGAACAAATAACTAACAACACAAACAAAATGAACAAAGTAACCAACAACATGAGTAAAAATGAACAAAATAACCAGGGCAAACATGTGATCTATATTATTTGGTCGATCGGTATTTTGTGTCTTATTTCATTTTACTCATAAATGTCGTGCGAAAATGCTAATTGCCAGACTTTCTAGGAATGTGGTTAAAATGTGCGACACCTGCAGATATAACCCTGATGTTAGAAGTGTGTATTTCATGGCTCGTCTGGTTCATGAGATCAGATCCACCGTCTTCACAAACACAGATTCTATTAAACACTTCACTGACTCCGTTGAAAACATGTTCCATGGACGTGGATTCATGTTTCTGTCGTTGTTAATATGTGGAAATGTGCATTTCTAACACTTATTAACACACTCTTTTTCCCTCCGACATAAGCTCCATCCCATAAACGGTCGTATAGAAGCGCTTCCCTTGCAGTATTTTAAAGTTGTGATGTGGGGAAATGGTTTGGACCTGGCAGAGGAAATGGGACAATTACATAAAGACTAATAAAACCCAGCAGGCAGATGATAAGCACAGAACATAAAAGGGTTAGGAAGCAGCCACGGAGGAAGGTAGTAGGAATGTGTAATGTGTGATTTGTCCTTTTTAATCTGAATACACCGACACAGAAGAGGCAGATAAGTGGGACTTAAGTCTGTGACAAAAACAGGTTTTATCCACAGTTTAAAGAGATGGGTTAAGGAGATTATATTTATGTACATGTATATATGAAACCAGGCAAATTTACTAGAAATACCCAAAGGAGGTCACTGGTTTTGGAAGTGTGTTTACATGTAAATTTAACAACAAGAAAAAAATCAGTCCTTTTCATTCATTGTGATGTAACTGATGAATTTCAATTATGGAGAGAACAAAGATGGAGTTGTAGAAAATGAACAAAATAAACAACTACCTGTGTAAAAATGAACAAAATAAACAACAATATGAACAGAAATGAACAAAATAAACAACAATATGAACAGAAATGAACAAAATAACAAACAATTTGAGTAAAAATGAACAAAATAACCGACATGAGCAAAAATGAACAAAATAACCGACACAAAAAATGAATAAAATAACCAGCAACACGAACAAAACGAACAAAATAACCAACAATTTGAGTAAAAATGAACAAAATAACTGAAGACATGAGCAAAAATGAACAAAATAAGCAACAGTTTGAGTAAAAATGAACAAAATAACCAACGACCTGTGTAAAAATGAACAAAATAAACAATATGAGCAGAAATGAACAAAATAACCAATGACCTGAGCAAAAATGAACAAAACCAACGACCTGTGTAAAAATGAACAAAATAAACAACGATCTTAGTAAAAATGAACAAAATAAGCAACAGTTTGAGTAAAAATGAACAAAATAACCAACAGGCTGAAGAACAGCCCTAGAGGAGGTCCTGGGGAAAGCCACACCCCCAGTCCATGATGACCCAAGGAAAGGCAGTTTTATTTACATGTACAAGACAATTCATAATAATACATAAAAAAATGAAAGCATTACAGCAGGGAAGCAATAAAAGTATAGGCATGAGAAAAAAACAGATAAAATCTTGAAGCTCACCCCCCCCTCCAGATAAATAGATAAAACAGATAAACAGATAAAAACTGAAGCTTAAAACAACAAAAATAAAAAACAACAAACAAACAAAAAACCCCAGATAAATATGTAATACAGATAAATGGATAAACAGACAGGTAAAAACTTTAAGCTTAACCCTCCCCAAAACAAAACAAAACAGAAACAGATAAAACAGTTAAAAACTTAAAGCTTAAGCAAAAAAAAAACAAAAAAATAGTTAAAACATAAACAGATAAAAACTTAAGCTAAAACAACAAGAAAACAAAACAGATAAATAGATAAAAAAGATTCACAGATAAAAACTTTAAGCTAAAACAAAAAACAAAACAAAAACAGAAACAGATAAAAACTTTAATTCCGTTATCCACCAGTAGAGGGCATTGTGAGTCAGATTCTTATTGTGATGTCATTTCGTTCAGGGCGGGACTTTTATCAAACACATGAAGTTTGGTTTTAATTGGATGAAAAATGGCTGAGTCGTAACACTTTCCTTTTTTTTAATGGCGAGTCATCAAAATTCGCCGCCCCGCCCCTCCACTCCCCGCCCCCCCGCGTCGATGATCACCTGTCAAACCTTTACTCAGCTTTTCCTCTACGTCCTCTTCAGACTTACCTGATGAAGGTTGGAGTCCATGGAGTTAAATCCTCTGGAGGAGTTCCATCAAACAAACTGAGAGAAAAACACCCAAAATGGCCGCCAAATTCAGAATGGCCGACTTCGGGGCCCGTTGACTTTTTTGTGGAGCTCATGAAGAAGTACACGTGTACCAGATTTCCTTCTGTTTGGAGCATGCTGCCAGGACTAGTGGTCTTTAGGGGGCGGTACAGAAACATTTTTGAACGTTTATTTACGAAATGTGTAAAAAATCAAAATTTTCAGGATTCTGAAAAAACAAAAACAAAAAAACTTTTTGCACATGTTGAGGCCCTCAAAAATACTGAGGAATGTCCAAAATAATAATAAATGAAGCAATACAATTAACAACATGAGCGAAACTGAACAAAACTGATTTTTTTTAAATAAATACTGATTTCTATTATTTTTAATTTTTTTTTTTTTTAATTTTTTGTTTTGTTTTTTAGGTTTAGAGTTTCTCAGTTCGGAATGGGATGAAAATGCAAAATTACCCTGAAAATATGACAAATTGAAGATGTTCAAATCATTTTAGTTCAGGTTCTACATTCAGACCGGTACGAGCTGAAGTAAAATAATAAACATTTGGAGACGATGACGACTTTAATTATGAACATATTCAGTCTGTATCAGACTTCTAATATAATAATAATAATAATAATAATAATAATAATAATAATATATAATAATAATATATAATAATAATAATATATAGTATATATATAATAGTAATAAATAATAAGTCTGTATTCATATTTGATTGTATGTATGTGTATATATATATTTATTTGATATAAAAGTATCAGTAGCTCATATCTGTGTATTATTATTATTATTATTATATTATTATATTAATAGTAGTAGTGTGTGTGTGTGTGTGTATATATATATATATATATATATATATATATATATATATATATATATATATATATAAGTAATAAAATAAGTCTGTATTCATATGATTGTATGTGTGTTTATATATATATCTATATATATATATATATATATATATATATATATGATATATATATATGATATAAAAGTATCAGTAGCTCATATCTGTGTATTATTATTATTATATTATTAATTAATAATAAAAATAATAATAAAAACTATGGAATGTAGGTGGGATGTGAAAAATGCCTCATAATTTTAACCCTTTTAATTGGTTTACGCTTCAGTATATAATTATTGAAATGATGAGTGCGATAATAATGTGACGGTAAATGTCAGTGTGTGACCTTTACGAACACGCCCTGCGAGTTTTTAATCGATCAGTTCCAGTGTTCGATAGAAAAACTGTGCATTTGAGTTTGTGTTTTTTATTTTTTTCACTGGAACAGTCGGACTCATATTCCTTTTAACTCTGTTGTTTATCCGACATAGAAATTCAGTTTTTGTTTGTTTCAGTAACTTTAACATCATTTTCTTCACTTTTCGACAGTAAAACCCAAATATTTGAAACTGAAATCCAGAAGGACTTTAGTTTTTTAACCATTTTCTTGATTATTTCATTGGTTCTTTGTTCATTTTGTTCATTATTTCCGTTATTTGGTTTCTATGTTCATTATTTTACATATTTAATTGTTTGTAGTGAGTTAAAAATTAATTTGTCTTCACATTTAACCATTACTGAGTGATTTATTATAATATTCTGTATTTAGCATGTTTCAGTGTATTTTCCTAAATGTCATGTAGTGTTCATTAAAGCTCAGATGAAATTCAATATTTATTTTATCAGAACAAAGAAAACGGAGGAAAACGTGACTTTTTCAGCAAACTATAGCATTAAGTGACCATAAAACAAGCGTCTGAAACCGTATTTGTTCCTTTTGTGGTTTTTTTCCTCATCTTCTGTCTAATTTCATCGGTGTTTTTGTTGGTTTGTGTTCAGACTCTTATTTGTGTTTAATGAACTGAAGCCTCAGGTCGTTTTTCCCATAAAAATGCAGCTGCTCATTAAAAGTATTGACGACCAGACAAAGTAATCGATAGGTTTGATCTGGAAGGAGGCAGTTGAATATCGGCTTGTGTTCAATAAAAACCCTGTTCATGTGGAGAACAGTTGAAACTCCAGTGTTTTCAGTTTGACTGAAGGAAAACCTTCAGTTGATTCAGTTTTTTATATTTATGAATGAAACAGCAGCTGGGATCAACTGTGACTCAGACTGAGGCTTCGCACATGCTCAGTCAGACCAATACTCCCAATGCATGCTGGGTAGAAGTGAAACAAACGAATCAAATCGCAAAATGAACGAATCATGAGTCAATGAAAAATCTCAACTCACGAAATGAACAAATCAAGACTTGACTCCCAAAATGAACGAATTAGGACTCAAAATGCAAAACGAAGGAATTGCGACTCAACTCACAAAGTAAAAGAATCACGACTCAAACGAAGGAATCATAAGTCAATGAAACAATGAAATAATCACAACTCAACTTGACAAATGAACAAATCAAGACTCCTCACAAAATGAATGAATTACGACTCAATTCGAAAAATGAAGGAATCACGACTCAACTTGTAAATGAACAAATTACAACTCAACTCACAAAAGGAACGAATTACGACTTGACTCGCAAAATGAACGAATCAGTACTCAGCTCACAAATGAATGAATCACGACTCAATATGCAAAACGAAGGAATCACGACTTAACTCACAAAGTAAAAGAATCAAGCCTCGCCTCGCCAAATGAACAAATTACAACTCAAATCCCAAAATGGATGAATTAAGCCTCAACTCACAAAATGAACGAATCACAACTCAACTTGCAAATGAACAAATCATGACTCAACTCGCAAAATAAAAGAATTATGCCCCAACTTGCAAAAATGAATGAATCACAACTCAAATCGCAGAATGAATGAATCATGCGTCAACTTGCAAAATGAATGAATCACGCTTTAGCTACCAAAATGAACAAATTAGGACTCAAAATGCAAAACAAGGAATTGTGACTCAACTCATAAAGTAAAAGAATCACGACTCAAACAAAGGAATCATAATCAATTAATCAATGAAATAATCACAACTCAACTCGCAAAATAAACAAATCCACTTCAACTCCCAAAATTAACGAATTAGGGCTTAAAATGCAAAACGAAGGAATCACAGCTCACAACAAAAGATCACGTCAAACTCAAACGAAAGAATCATAAATCAATTAATCAATGAAATCATCAACTCAACTCACAAAATAAACAAATTACGACTCAACTTGCAAAAGGAACGAATCACGACTCAATATGCAAAACGAAGGAATCACGACTTAACTCGCAACATAAAAGAATCAAGCCTCGTCTCGCCAAATGAACAAATTACAACTCAAATCGCAAAATGGTGAATCACGCGTCAACTCGCATGACGAACTAACCATGACTCAACTTGCAAAATGAACAAATCACAACAAATCGCAAAATGAATGAATCATGACTCAAATCGCAACATAAACAAATCATGGTTCAATTTGCAAAATGAATGAATCACGACTCAACTCGCAAAATGAACGAATCACGACTCAACTCGTAAAATAAAAGAATGGCATTAACCTTTTCTAAGTGACGTATCAGCATTTATTTGAATATTATCTGTTTAGAATTTTTCAGTGTAAATCCTGTATTTTTCTATATTTAATTCACTGATTGTGTAAATGTTCATCAAATCTCAGCATAAATTCAATGTTTATTTGATCAAAACAGAGAAACATGAAGATAAAATGACTTTTTCAACAAAAACAGCTTTAACTGAACAAAAAAGAAGGATCTACAGCCTTATTTGGTTCATTTTATATATTTTCGTGTTAATTTATCACTTTTTTCCCTGTTATTTATTATTTGTAGACTTGTGTTCATTTTGTTCATTGTATTTATTTCCGTGTTAATTTTATCACCTATTTTCCCCGTGTTATTTATATTTGTAGATTTTCGTGTTGAGTTTTGTTCATTTTATTTATTTTCGTGTTAACTTTATCACTTATTTTCCCGTGTTATTGTAAATTTTCGTGTTAATTTTTAATTCTATTTATTTTCGTGTTGATTTTATTGCTTATTTTTCCCATGTTTATTATTTATTGCAGATTTTTGATAATTTTGTTAATTTATTTATTTTTGTGTTAATATTATCACTTATTTTATCGTTAACTAACAGCTTTTCTTCATTCTGTTGCTTATTTTAGCTTTTTTCCCCCACATTATTTCATGTGTAGTAAATTTTTGCATTTTTTTGTTCATCAAATTGACTTTTTTGTCCAAATGTACGATTATCTGAACATAAACCAAGTGTCTCCATGGTTTTTTCACCAAATCCTTATTCATAACCTTTAATAAAGACGACGGTGATGGTTCAGTTCTAGAAAAATCACAAACTTTATTGATTTAGAAAAGAAACAGATTGAGTCGAACATTTGACACAAAAAAAAACACAATCACAGACGAAACAGGCTAAATGTTTGTGTTGTCCACGTTTCTACTCATGGAAATGTGTTTTTATGACACATTCACATGAACTTTGACCCTAAAATCTGGATACGAGGTCAATATGACGCATTAGTAAAAGTATTTTTTCATACTTCCAAGAACTGCAGCAAAAAAAATTAAAAAAACAACTAAATGAAGTGTTCTCCTGAGAAAATTCTCTCTAAACCCATAAACTCTGGATATAAAAAACCCTTTAAACTCTATTTATTTGGTTTATTTATATTTAATCTCATGAGTCACTATGGACATTTTATCCATTAAAGTAAATTTTTTCTCTTCATTTGCATCAGTTTTGTTGCGTTAGTGCATTTTTAATTAAAAAACAAACAAACAAAAATCCCTCAGTTTTTAATTCTAATTAAAATGTTTGTAATTGAAAACACTGGGACAAAAACATGGAAGACAAATGAGTCGTTCAGAACAAACATGTCCACTTCCAAGAAAAAAAAAAAATGCTATAAATATTTTATAGGTTCTTTTTTTTTCTTTTAATTAACATTTTTTCCCTTCAGTCCTGATCAAAACTATTAAATATTAAATAATTATCAGGGTTTTAACTCTTTAAATGACAGTTTAAGTACATGATGCTAATGTTTTTAATGAAAAATACACAAAAATGAGTTATTTTACATGTAATAAATGTTGGAGGAGTGGGTTTTTTTTTTATTATTATTATTATTATTTAGATGAATTTTTTTTTTTTCCGTTTTTTTCATTTTTTTTCCTACAATGTTCTACTTTTTTTTTCTTTAACATGTATAAAGTAATAATGTATTGAAGTCAACCTTTGACCTTTAACCTCTGTTCAGTCCGCTTCTACTATTTAACCTTTGACCTTTAATATAATTTAATATTCAGTAATGTTAACCCTTTAAATGACAGTTGAATTCCATGAAGTCACTGTTATTTATGAAAATTACACATAAAATGAGGTGTGTTCCATATAAGAAATGTTTGGTGTCTGGTATTTATTTATTTTTCCTTCAGTCTTGGATTTGTCTGGTTTCATATTAATGCAAAATAAACACATTAAATTACAGAATGATTGTATTTATTAAAGACTTTGAGATTAAAAATGCAATTTTAATGGGACATTTTAGTCCTGAATGACTCCAATAATATGTATTTAAGTCAATATTTGGGAAAAATCCAATAAATACATAAAACATACGCCAGAACTTCAACATTTATATATGGAAAATAAGTCGCATTTGTTCAGTAAAAAAAATATCCTCATCATGTGATTAAACTGACATTTAAAGGGTTAAAATGCTGATAATTATTCAATATTTAATAGATTTGATCAGGACTGAAATTGATTAAAATATTTGACCTAAACCAGCAGAAAAAACAACACTGTAAAAAAGGAAAATAAAATAATAATAATGATAATATAATAATAATAATATAATAATAATAATAATATAATAAATAACGATGATGATAATAACTCAATCCTCCAATATTTATTATATTGAAAATAACTCATTTTTGTGTTTTTTTTTTTTTTCATTAAAAACATTACCATCATGTAATTAAACTGTCATTTAAAGGGTTAAAATGCTGATAATTATTCAATATTTAATAGATTTGATCAGGACTGAAGTTGATTAAAATATTTAACCAAAAACAGCAGAAAAAACAACACTGTAAAAAATGAAAAAATAAATAAAATAAAATAAATGATGAGAATAACCCACTCCTCCAACATGTATTATATGGAAATAACTCCTTTTGGTGTTTTTTTTTCGTTAAAACATGATCATGTACTTAAGCTGTCATTTAAAGGGTTAAAGACTTAACATCAGTTCACAAACAGCTGATATTTACTTTATTATCATTATCAACACTGTTACTTCCATTCTATTCTCTTTATTATCATACTTTTATATTATTTCAGTCTTCTGTTCGTCCCACACTTCAGTTCTTCAGTCTTGGATTTGTCTGGTTTCATATTAATGCAAAATAAACCCATTAAATCACAGAATGATTCTATTTATTAACGACTGTGAGATTAAAAATGTGGTTTTAATTGGACATTTTATTCCTGAATGACTCCAGAGGGAAATAAATGTTAAATCTGATGAAACACAAACAATAATAATGTGTCAGAGTCAATGTTTGGGATAATTTTGACAAATCTGAGACTGATTAAAAATAAAATTAAAGTCCTCCAACATTTATTAGATGGAAAAAGAACTCATTTACATAAAAAAAATCTTCATGCAATAAAACGACATTTAAAGGGTTAAATCCTGATAATTATTCAATTTATGAAGTTTATTAAAATATTTGACCAAAAAAAGCAGGAAAACAACGCTGTAAAAAATGTACTAATGACTCATTCAGGACAAAAACGTCCACTTTAAAAAATGATCTAAAAACTTCACAGATTTTATGTATATTTTTAAAATATTTGATCAACTTCAGTCCTGATGAAAACAATCTAATAAATTATCAGCATTTTAACCCTTTAAATGTGAGTTTAATTACATGACTAATATTTTTAATGAAAAAAACAGACAAAGAATGAGTTATTTTCAGTATAATAATAATAATAATAATACAACAACAGGTGTCTGGGGTATGTTTTGATTTGATTTTTTATTCAGTCTTAGATTTGATGAGGATTTGATTTGAAGATGATCCAAATATTGACTTAAATACATTATTATTGGAGTCATTCAGGACTAAAATGTCCCATTAAAACCACATTTTTAATTTCAAAGCCATTAATAAATATAATAATTTTGTAATGTAATGGGTGTATTTTGCAAAATTTTGAAATAAAACACCCAAACATTTATTATATTGGAAAAATAACTTATTTTATGTATTTTACAGTGTCATTTAAAGGGTTAAAATCCTTAAAATGACTGAATATTAAGTAGTTTTGATCAGAACTGAAGTCGTTGAAGAGATAAAAAAAAATCTGAAGATTTTCTAGATTTTTTTTTTTCCCCATAAGTATATTAGTGTTAAATCTAATCGTACATTCTATAATTAAATGATTTTATTTTGCATTAATATGAAACCGGACAAATCCAAGACTGAAGGGAAAAAAAACAACCCTGGTTTGTTTGTTTATATTTAATGCTCATATGGACATTTTTATCCATTTGTACATCATTTTCACCTTATTTGTGCATATGAACAATTTATTAAACAAAGTTGATCATTATAATAATTTTTCTAATAAATCATTCAAATACTGAAAAAAAGTCATAAAACTTAACAGATATAAAAAACTTTATTCATATTTTTTCTACTGTTTTGGGTCAAATATTCAAATAAAGCTAAAATTTCAAGCACTGCAGCAAAAAAAGAAGTTTAATGTTATAAACTTTGAGTATTTGACCATTAATTGGCTGTAATAATTAACACAATGCTGAAGTCTGATTGTATGTATTGGATTTTAAAGTGGTCCCAGGTTGGTTTAAGTGTATTTATTGTGTCACAGTCCGACACAGAACAGGGTCATTTCTGTTCAACACCTGTTCTTCCTTTCATAGATTTTCATACATTCCTAATAAACACATATTTAAAAAAAAAAAAAAAATATAAAATTGGAAAAAGCTATAAAATCAAATTACATTCTCATTGGTCACAATTTGGAATCAGTGGAAAAACTGAACTCGTATTGAATTTGTAGCATCAATGTTTGTTTTTCTTCTGCATTGTATCGATGTTTGTGTAGATTTTTGAGTGACTGGAA